>NW_003315886.1:52488-90009 GCF_000151265.4 Micromonas pusilla CCMP1545
TCGACGACGCGGCGCCCGCGCCCGCGCCCGACGCCGCGGCGCCCGCGCCCGACGCTGCGGCGCCCGCGCCTGCGCCCGACGATTCCGCGTCCGACGATGCGGCGCCCGCGCCCGCGTCTTCCACCGCGAACACTTTGGAAGACGACGCGGCGAGAACGCTCTCTGTAGTCAACGCCGCCACCGCGGCCTCGCCGACGCGGCCGCCAACCACCGTGGACACGTTGGAAGAGGACGCGGCGAAAACGCTCTCTGTAGTCAACGGCGGCGCCGCCGACCGGCCACCGCTTGATTCCGATTCCGCCGCCGCGACAACGTTGGCGGATGCCGCGATGAGAGATCTCTCCGACGACTTCGTCTACGCCGCCGCCGCCGCCCCGACGACGCCGCCCGCCGGCCCGGCGTGGACGCCGTGCGCGAGCGAAGGCGAAGCGTGCGACTGCCACGGCGTCGTCCGCTACGGCCACCCGACCGTATCGACCGGCGGCAACGTCGGATGGCTGGTGAAACCCGGCTCGGCCGGGCCGACGACGTGCGCGGCGACCTCGTTCGGGGACGTCGCGTCGACCGTCCCTCCCGCCGGATCGACCGCGAGCGCCGCCGCCGCCGCGACGAACGTCTGCGAGTGTCTCGCATCGAACGCGACGCCGCGTCAGCTCGGCTTGGACGTCGTCGTCTTCGCCGACGAAACTAGCGGCGATTTCTCCGGGTTCGCGCGCCCTGAAGGACGCCACGGGTGGACGCGTTGCGCCGGGAACGGCGAGACGTGCGCCTGCCCCGCCGGCGGCGCCGTCCGAATCGGGAATCCGACGCCGCACGGCGAGCCTCAAGAGGTCGCGGACGAGTCGTGGAGGAGCGTGTTACAGGCGAAGCACGACGCGAGTCACACCGCGCGGTGGTGGGCGAAGCAGGCGGACGCGAGCGGCGAGACCGAATGCATCTCCGAGACGTTCGCGATGACGGACAAGACCGAGGACAACGCGAAGGACTCGTTTTTATCCCGCGACGGCGTGGAGTGTCAGTGCAACGCGCACTCGATGCTTCCGCCGAGGGACATCGTGGAGATGCTCGAGCTGCATCCGGACGCCGAGCTCGCCGCGAGCCTCGGGGCGCCCTCCCTCGCGGCGTCCTCATCGTCGTCGTCGTCGACGATCGCGGTCGCGGGCGCTTTCGGCGTCGTCGCCGTCGTCGCGGCGATCGCCGGCAAGAGAGTCGCGGCGAGGCGAACCGCGGTGGCGGCGGCGACGGAGACGTCGCCGCTGCTCCGCGCCAAGTGTAAGTAAGTTAACGTGCTGATGAAATTATTAAACGAAGTATACAACCAATCGGTGGTGGTTTTCGTTATCGCATCCCTAGTAGACTAATAATGGCGGGGGACCTCTCACCGATCGTCTTCCGCGCTGTCGCTCCGTTTATACGGGTTCTCGACGTTATCGTTTCGTCTGTACCGCACCGGCTGTTTCGCCGGCGACATGATTGACGCCTTCACCGCGTTGATGGTCTGAAACGGCGACCAGTTCGCCGGCTTCGGAGCTGGCTCCTCGTCGACGCTCGCGCGTCCGCTCCTCCGTCTCTCGGGGCTTTTGGCGTTCTCCACCGCGTCGTCGATGTACTCCGAATCCGCGTCCGCCGCGGAGTCCTCATCCAAACGACGTGCCACACCGGGCTTCCCGCCCATGACTACCCTGTTGAACTCCGCGTCGTCGTAGACGCCTCCGCCGATGAATCCTCTTCGTTTGAGCCAGTTCTTCATCCCCGCGTCTTTCGTCGGCGTCGCCCCCGCGCCGCCGCGCCCGAGCGGCGACGGCGCGAACTTCGGGAACATCACCCCCATCGCCTCGTCCGCGAGGAACGCCGGGTCTTTGTTCGGGCTCGACCGCATCCTCTCGACGAGCGCGTCGCGAAGCGCGCGCTTCCCCGCTTCGCTCAGCGGCGTCGCGCCCGTGGCGCTCCCCGCGCCGCCGAACGGCGATCCGGCGGGCGTTCCGGGCGACGCCGACGCCAGCGCCCCCTCGCCCTTCTCTTTCAGGATGATCGCCTCCGCTCGGCGCACTCTCATCCGGTTGCGGACTTTGTACGCGAACTGCCTCAAGATGTTCAGCCGCCGGAGCATGTCGAACGGGTTCCTGTCGTCGTACACGCCCTCCATCGTGGACGAGTAGTCGTACCGCTCCAACAAGATGGCGACGAAGAGGTTGCACAGGAGGCAGATGCCGAAGATGACGAAAGTGAAGAAGTACACCGGCGCGGTCTCGCGGTAACCGCACGTCTCGCCGTACGTCCCCAACGTCGGGTGCGTCGCTTTCGTCGCGCAGGTCCAGTACACGTCGTGGAAGGAGCCGGCCCAGTTGCCGGTGATGACGACGTACAGAAGCGCGATCGCGTTCGGCCAGTTCTGAAAGTTCGTGTACGGCGTCAAACCGAACGCGTTCGCGCCGTCGTAGTACTCCGGAATAGACGAGTACAGCGCGCAGCCTAAGCACGCGTAGATGTGCATGAGGAGGAGCATGAGAAAGAAGATGTTGGACATCCCCGGAATCGCGGAGAGAAACGTGTCCACGAGCGTCCGAAGCCCGGCGCTGGATTTGAGCACCTTGACGAGGCGGAAGAAACGCGCGGCGCTAAAAACGGTGACCATGTCGCCGTTCGCTTTCGAAGTCTCCGCGACGAGCTCCATGATCCCAAACACGGTCACGACGAAGTCAATCTTGTGCCACGTGGACTCCCAATACACCGCCCACGTCATCGCCGCGATATTCACGATGGTCTCGAGCACGTACAACACGGTGAAGCCGATCCTGAAGCCGTCCATGATCTCCTCCTCCGTCGCGCTCGGGTCGTCGCGCACGAAGCAGAGCTGCAACGCGTTTCCGAGGAGGACGACGACGACCATCCGCTCCCAGTGCTTCCACTTGCGCACGCGCAGGCAGAACCGACGGAAGTGATTGAGCGTCTTCGCGTTGACGTACCGCCACTCGTCGCTCGCGCGCTCGGTGGCGAGCTTCAACGCCTGGAACCACTTCCTCTGGGACTCGGAGTACGAGTACCCCATTCCGCCGCCGCCTTCTTCGCCCTTCAGCTTGCTCGCGACTTGCGAGAAGTTATCCACGAGCGACGACACGAATAAGTTGGCCCAGAAGAAAAACGCGATGAGGACGACGGCGACAAAGTAAAACGCGTTGTTCGGCTTGTTCTTGTACACCGGCTCGTTGAGCTCGCCGTTGACGTCCGTGCCGCTCCACATGATGTCCTGCCAGTTATCCCCGGTGGAAATTATGAATATCGCGACCGAGGCTTGACCGATGTTGTCGAAGTTGATCGCGGTGTTTAGCCACTCTCCGCCCGCGGCTTCGCACGTCGCCTTCGTCCCTCCGTCGTTTGTCTTCACCGTGCACGAGTAATACTGCCCTTTGAACAGCGTCATCCCGAGAACGCCCAAGATTATCATGATCACGACCCCCAACGCGCACACGGTCAAAATAGACGGCAACGAAACCAACGTCGCGTCGATGACGAGTTTCAGCGACGGGACGTTCTTGATGACTCGCAACGGACGCAGCACGCGCAACACGCGGAGCACGCGCAAGCTGTCGCCGCTCTCGGACCCCACGGACTCGAGCGATTTCGTCATGATCGTCGCGAAGACGATGAACATGTCGAGGTTGTTCCAGCCGTCTTTCGTGTACGCCTTGGGGCCGGACTTGAACGTGTACGCGATAATCTTCAGACACATCTCCAGCGCGAAGATGACGATGAAGAAAATATCCGCTAACTCGACGAACGTCGCCTCCGCGGTGTTCGCCTTGGGCCAGTCCGGGTCGCACTCGGGCGCGAGCAAACACGACGAAAAGATGACCAAAAACAGAATGAGCCGCTTGAACCACCGGTGCTCGACAATTTTCAGGCAGGCGAAGCGAACCTTGTCGTCGTCGCGGTCGATGCCGTAGCTCGAGACCCACTCGAGCTCGAGACGATCCGCGCGCTTCGCGGGTTCCTCAGCCGCCGCCTCCGCGGCTTCGATCTTCGCGCGCACTATTCTCTCCTTCTTCTTGATTAACATCTCCTCCACGGTCGTGTACTGGCTCATCGTCGTCCCGATGCTAAACTTGATCGCCTTGTCGACCGCGCATCCGAACTGTGATTTGCCTTTCGTCGCGCCAAAGTTCGTCGGCGGCATCACGAGACGGTCCCGCGCGGCGTCGAGGTCCGCGGAGGTGTATTCCTTCTTGAGTTCGTCAATCTGGTACCCGGCGGCGTTGTACTTCGCCTTCAGCGCTTTGCCTCGGTTCGTGCGGTGCTCGAACGAGGGGTGAATCAAAACGTTCATCTGGTCCAGCTCGAGGAGCCATATCCTGACCGCCGCGGTCTCCGCGACGAACTGTCGTTGGTGGAGGTCTATGCGCTTCTGTGCTTCTACGATTCTGTCTTTCCCCGTCAGATCTTTCATCGACTGGTGAAGCAAGGTGGTCTTCTCGGACATGAACAGCCCGACGTCTCGGTTCGTCTCGCGCCTCTGCATCTCCAATTCCGAGTCCGTCACGCTGGACTGGCGACGGTGTCGACCGCCGGTGCCGCTGCCGTCGTCGTCGTGGTCGTGGTCGTGACCGTTCACCTCGCCGCCGCGAAGCGCCTTCCGCTTCGCCGACTCCCAATTCGCCGTCGCCGGCGACCCCTCCTTCCCCGCCGGCGACCCCTCCTTCTTCGCCGGCAACCCCTCCTTCCCCGCCGGCGACCCGTCCTCGGGGGTGTGCTCCACCGTGTACTCCACGTCCGGCTTCTCTTCCTCGTCATCGTCCAGCATCGCGAGCGGGCGCGCCGCGGCTTCGATCAACACCCCGAGCACGAGCGCGAGCAGCGACGTCGAGAGCAACGACCAGACGACGATGTAAAACAACGAGCTGTACGTCCCGGATTCCCTCATCATCAAGTACGCCACCTCGAAGGTGTTCTCGCCCGTGCAGATGACGAACAACGTCAGCAACGCCGCGCCAAAGGTGTCGAAGTGATACCGCGACTCCCCGAGCTCGCCGACGCCGCCGAAGAGCTGCATCCCGAGGATGGCGAAGACGGCGATGAACATGACGAAGATGATGCCGAAGGATGCCATGCGCACGACGCCGTTGCCGATGGCGGCGAAGACTTGCTGAAACGCGCGCGCTCTCCGCAGGGACTTCAGACCGGCGACGATCCGCAGGACGCGGAGCATTCTGAGCAACGCCATGGCGCCGGACTCGCCCCCCATCGCGAGCTCGACGATGCCGGCGACGACGACGACGCCGTCGATGACGTTCCATCGGTTCAGCCAGTAATGCACCGGCCCGTACGCGAGGTGTTTCAGGAGGAATTCCAAGATAAAGATCCCGGTGAACGTCGTCTCGCACGCGTACAGAAAGAACGCCCACCAGCGGGATATCCCGTACGCGTTGCTCGCCATCGTGATCGTGTTCAAGATGATGATCGTGAAGATGAACCGCTGGAAATACCGGTGCGAGACGAACCGCTGCAGCCTGCGGCACTGCAGTAAGATCGCGGGGGGCAAGACGCTCTTCTTCACCCTTCGCGTCTTCCCGTCGTCCCCGACGCGTTCCTCCACGCGCATGCCCTCCATGTTCTCGTGCGACCACTCCACGAACTTTTCCCACTTGTCGTTGACCCACAGAGCAATCTTACGAAGCTTGTCCTCCTGCGGGGAAAACTTGACGTTCTCCGACGGCGGCAACCCGAGCGCTTCCCTCCGAGCGTTCTCCTCGTCCTCCTCGACCATCTGGTCCGTGCAGTGCGACAGCGTGATGATCATCACGGACGCGAAGAGCTGCAGGACGTAGAACCCGCCGAAGAAGACGATGAGCGCGAAAAACGGCGCCGAGCGCGCCAGCCCGGCGCCGTCCGCGGCTTGCCTCGCCACCTCGTTCCACCCGTCGATCGTGATCGCCTGGAGCACGAGAATCACGCTCTCGCTGAAGTCGTCGAACGAGACGTAGTCCTCCAGCGGTCGATGCTCGCTCGCGCAGCACAGTTTCCCGTCGTCGCACCCCGCGCCGCGCCCGCGCGGGTCGCACACGTCGCCGGATTCCGCCACGGCGCTCTCCGCGGGGCACGCGCCGCCGCCATCCGTCGCGGAGCAGCGCCCGTTCAACCGTCCCCCGAAGACCATCACGCCGACGCACGTCGCGACGACGACGAACCACAAGAGGAAGATGATCGCGTCGCGCAGCAGCGGAATCGCCGTGTACGACGTTCGCATCAGGAGCTGCCCGTCCCTGAACGACTTCATCGCGCGCAGCGGTCGGAAGCATCGAAACGCGCGCAGCGCGAGAAACTGCGACCCGACCGATTCCCACACGAGCGCGGCGAGCGCGCCGACGACGAGCGCCAAGTCGAACTTGTTCCACCCGCTTCGCATGTACGTCCTGCTCGCGAACCAGAACCCCTGGTCGATAATCTTGATCGCCGCCTCCGCGGCGAAGAGCGCGGTGCACGCCACCTCGAACGCGGCGATCCCGGCGTCCTTTGATCCGCGGTCGCTCATGTCCTGCGACGCCATCACGATCGTGCTCGCGAGGATCACGAGGAAGATGAACGTCTCGAACCACGCTGCGGGGGGGGGGAGATCGCGTTCGCGTCGCGGTGTGGGGGGAGGGGGAAGGAGCGTCGGCGTCGCGGTCCACGCGCGGAAGGGCGAGGGAGGGAGGGCGAGGACAAAAAAATCGAGGCGGGCGGCGTCGCGTCGTTTTTTCGGTCGCATCGCATCGTCGGGTCGGCGCGCGCGGGGACGCACGACTGTTGTGGATCGAGTGGCACAGCTTCCGGACCGCGTCGTCCTCGCCGAAGATCAGCAGCGACTTCGGATGGTTCGAGATGTACCTGATCGCGCGAGAGGGGGAAGGAGCGAGGACGTCAGCGACGGAGACGTGGGGGGACCGAATGTTCCCGGTCGTCGCGCCGTCGGTCGCGATCGCGCGCGCGACGCACCTCGAGAACCGCGTCCACGTCGTCATCTCCGCCTTCTGCGCCCTGGCGTACACCGCCTTCGCGTGCGCGTCCGCGCCGCCGGACGCCATGACTAACGACGGCGCCGCGAGCTAGCCTCGCGCCGCGCTCACTGAGGGTTTTGTCCGACCACCCGCTCGATCGCTCGGCCGTGTTCGACTGGCGCTGGCGTTCGAGAGCGGCCGCACTTTTGTATCCGGAGTTTCGATCAGCGCCCCGGTCAGTTAGGAGAAGTTCGGGTCGGTTTGACCGGCTGGCTCGATCGGGGAGTGGTTTGAAACGCATCCGGAGGTTCGACAGGACAACTTCTGAATGGTTTCCATACGGGCCCATTTTCTTAACTTTTTCGCGGAAGGAAAATCTGATCTCTCCTCCTGTCTGCTCTCGTCCGCGAAATCACGAGTGCGAGTTCGCGGCTAAGCGCCTTTGGGACTCGGACGAGAATAATGACAGACGCACTCTCCCCGGCGCGCGAACGTCCCCGACGCGCGCGCGATGTGCCGGTGGATCTTCTACTACGGCGAGGAGGTGTGCATCGCGAAGCTCATCTTCGGATGCACGCATGGGTTGGCGACGATGTCGCACGTGCGCGCGCGCCCGCCCTCCTCTCGCGCGTCGAGTTCCCGCCGCGTGCCGTGCCCTTTTCGACGACCGGAAAAGAATGCGCTGGAGACGCGCGCTCCCTAACGCGTCCCCGCCCTCCCTCCCGTCCCTCCTCCCTCCCCCCTCTCTCCGTCTCCAGGGCGCGGGCTACACCCCCGGGTGCGAGCTCAACCACAACCGGAACCACCCGGTGAACGTCCACGGCTGCGGCATCGGGTGGTACGCGTGTGAGAAGTGCGGGCTCGTGGATAAACACGGCCTCAGCGCGTATGATCGACCGACGGTGTACACGACCGTCGCGGCGCCGTCGCACGACCGAAACCTGCGGTCGCTCTCCAAGACGATAAGCACGTCGCTGCTGTTCGGTCACGTGCGAGCCGCGGGCCCGGGCGCGAGCGTGCACCAGTACAACTGCCATCCGTTCAGGAAGGGACGCTACATGTTCATGCACAACGGCGAGGTCGTCGGGTTTAAGTCCATCCGCCGCGGGCTCCTGAACAAGCTGAGGGACGAGCTGTTCGAGGACATCAGCGGCACGACGGACTCGGAGCTCTTGTTTAACTTGATCTTGAACGAGCTCCCGGACGTGCAAACGCGGCAGGACACGGTGACGCTGCAGCGCGCGGTGTTGAAGGGCATCTGCGCCATCATCTCAGCGTGCAAAGGGAAGCCGAGGTGCGTTCTCCTTACACTGGTTCCCATACGACCGCGTTCGCGTTGTGAACTTCATTCCTTGAGGACTTTTCCTAAACCCTAAACCCCAACACTAATCCAATACCACCACCCTACCCCCACCCCCGCGCGCCTCCTCGCAGCTCGTTGAACGTCGCGCTGACGGACGGGGAGACGGTGATCGCGACGCGGTACCGCAACAGCGAAGACGAGGAGCCGCCGTCGCTGTATTTCCATCTCGGTCCGATGCCGGGCGAGCGCGCGTGGGATCTGAACTCCCTCGGCGGCTTCGACGCGATGGAGTCGAACGCGAAGGACACGGACATATACGGCGTGAGGAAGAGCGCGTCGCAAAAGAGCGGGTTTAAGAAGACCGGGGCGTCGTCGGCGGGCGCGGAGCGATTGATGCGAAATAAATTCGTCGCCACGCAGGCGCTGTTGGTGTCGTCTGAGCCGCTGTCCGGGGACCACGGCCTCGATCGGTGGCAGCTTCTCCCGCCGAACTCGATGATCGTCGCCGCGCCGACGCGGCCGATGGCGGGGCGATGCACGAGATCCGCGCTCGTCGCGAAGCTAAAGGAGGAGGCGATGGGAGGAGGGAAGCGGCATAATCTCACGCCGTCCTCCGCGCCCGTGTTGGAGATCGAGATTAAGGTGCGTTCTATACACTGGTCCCCATACGACCCCGTTCGCGTGGTGAACGCCGATCCTTAAGGAATTTTGCCGGCGTCTCTCTCCGCCCACCCCTCGCTTTCAATCCCCGCCCTCGCCGCCTTTCAACTCCAACTGACGCCTTTCAACTCCACCCCGCCATCGCTTTGTATGGAACGACCCTAAGTCTCTGAAGGACGTGTGCAAGAACGTGTTGGGCGGGTGTCCGGAAGCCGCCGCGGCCGGGGAGGTGCCGTCCGCGGTCGCCGCGATCTGGGAGGGCGGGAGCGACCGGGAGTTCCGGATTCGAAGGGCGGACTCGCCGACGCAGACGACGCACGGCGGCGGCGGCGGCGGCGGCGAATCGTCGCTCAGGTGCGTTCTATGAGGTTACACTGGTCCCCATACGACCCCGTCGGCGTGGTGAACGCCGTTCCTTAAGGACTTTGCCCGGCGGTTTTATCCGCCCAGGGTCCCTCGCTTTCAATCCCCGCCCGCGATGACTTTCAACTCCAACTGACGCCTTTCAACTCCACCCCGACGTCGCTTTGTATGGAATGACCCTCAGCTCGGAGCTGGCGCCGCTGAAGGAGGAGGCGAGCGGCGGCGGCGGCGGCGGCGACGACGCGGCGGGCTCGGACGATGCCCTCGACGGCGGCGGCGACCGCGTGGGCGCGTTAGGTCGGCCGCCGCGGCCGCTCGATCACGCGATGACCGTGGACAGCATGGGGTTGAGCGCGATGGCGGCGTCGCTGCCGAACGGGAACGGACTCGTCGGGTCTTGGGGGAGGGAGAGAGGGAAGTCGCCGCTCGGGGACGACGGCGGCGGCGGCGGCGGCGGCGGCGGCGGAGGCGTCGTCGCGCGCGTGTCGCGCGACGCGAAGACGTTGAGCGGGAACCCGATCATGGGGTTCAACATCGATCCGAACGCGCGAGACCTGATGAAGAAGAAGGTTGACTACTCGCGCAGGGCGTCGATAGACGTCCACCCGGGGAGCGGGGCGTGACTCGTCTGATGACTGTAAAACAAAACACAACAGTCTCCAGTCGTCAATAATAAACATCTGCTTCTCTCCCGACGCCGACCCATCGTCCGTCGCGCGCGGCCGGACCGTCGCGGGGTGACGCGCTCCGTCGCGCGCGCGATGGCGTCCGCGGAAGACCTCCTCGCGCCGCCTCGCGCGTCGGTCGCGCTGTTGGGGTTCCCGGACCTGCACCCCGCGGTCGGCGAGTGTCTTCGCGCGCGCGCGAACCTGGAGCCGAAGAGCTTCGTCGGGGCAGATCTCGCGGCGGAGGCGACGCGCGCGCTGCCGCCGGCGCCACCCGCGCCCGCGCCCGCGGCGCCGCCCGCGCCCGCGCCCGCCGCGGACCCGCTCGGCGCGGTCGCCGCCGCGGTCGTCCCAGCGGCGACTGCGGCGGCGGCAGACGGCGCGGGCGGCGAGAGCGACCGACGCGATCCTCCGCCTCCGCCTCCTCTCGATGAGATCCTCCCCGCGGTCTGGCTCGGCGACGTCCTCGCGCGCCCGTCCGTCGCGTGCGCGCTCGTCCCTCACGAGTCCGCGGAGGGCGACCCGTCGTCCTGGGCGGCGCTGTCGTCGACGCTCGACGCGCTCCGCGCCGCGGCGAGCGGCGCGAACGCGCGACTCGTCGTCGTCGTCGCGGGCGAGCACGCCCCGGAGACGCTCTCCGAAGATCGCGCGTCCGCCGCGCGTCGACGCGCCGGGATCGACGCGCCGTTCCTCGTCACGCTGCCGCTGCCGCCGACGCCGGACGCGCTGGCGAGGCTCGCGGCGGCGTGCGCGCGCGCGAACGAGGAGAGATGCGCGGCGGAGGAGCGCTCGGCGGTTACCGAGGCCGCGGCGGCGGGAGCTTCGACGTCGACGTCGGACGACGCGTCGCGCACAGCTGTGTTCGCGCGGTACCGAGCCGCGACGTTCGCGGAGCTCCGAGGCGACGTCCCCGGCGCGCTGGCGCACTACGCGAGCGCGCACGACGCGCTCCTGGTGTCGCACGTCGCCGCGGAGAAGAGCGGAGAAGAGCACGAGCGTTCGAGCGCGGCGCCGGCGCGGGACCGAGCGCGACGCGCCGCCGTCGCGGAGCTCCTCTCGAGGAAGGCGACGTCGCTGGCGCTGCGCCAACCGACCGGGGGGTCCGCGCGCGACGGCGACGCCAACGCGCGCGGCGCGGATATGATGTGCGACGACCCTCACGCCGCGATCGCGCGCTTCACGCGGCACGTCCGCGCGTTCGAGCGCGCGCCGGCGTGGCGGGACCCGTCGAGCGTGAGCGCGAATAACGTCGCGAATAACGCGTACGTCGCCGCGCAGTTTGAAACGTTCGCGGACGCGCTCGCGTCGAGGGTGCCGTGGGGGCTCGCCGGCGGGGAGCCGCCGCGAGGCGCGCCGAGGGAGTGGTGCCCGGGGTTTTATTACCACGCCGCCGCGCGCGCGGCGGAGCGCGCGCGCGAGGCGGCGATTGAGGGCGGGAGGGGCGGGTCGAACGGCGGCGGCGGCGGCGGCGGCGGCTCGACGGCGGCGGCGCATCTGGGCGCGTTCGTGGACGCGGCGACGGGCGCGCGTCTCGGCGACGAGGCGTACCTCTCGCGTCTCGACGCGGCCGCCGCGGCGCGAGAACATGAAACGTCGCTCGGCTCCGCCGCGAAGATCGTCGACCTTCTGGGGAAGGCGAAGCGTCACTACGCGACGTTTTACCTCGACCAAAAGCGCGAGAGGTTCTTCGCGGGCCTCGCGTCGCAGCTCGCGCGCGCGCACTTTCAAAACGGCGACGTCGCGGCCGCGAAGACGGAGCTCGAAGCGTGCGTTTCCTCGTTTCGAAGAGAACGTTGGGACGATCTCCTCGCGCCGTGTTTGACGCTGTCGAAAGACATCGCGCGCGGCGCCGGCGCCGCCGCGGGCGCGGACGCCGAACTCGCGGCGATTTGTTTAGAGCTCGCCGCGTTGGACGAAGACGCGGGACCGCGCGGCGTCGTCGACGGCGACGCCGCGATGGCGGCCGCGTCCGCGGCGATGGCGTCCCTGGACGCGAGCGCGAGGACGCTGGAGATCGCGCCCGGGTCCGGGTTAGAGAGAGCGTTTCGAGTCGTCGCCGGGTTCAGGTTCCCCGCGTCCGCCGCCGCCGAGAACGCCGCCGCGACGAGCGGGGAGGCGGTTGAGTTCGCCGTCGCGCTGCGGTCGTCGCTGCCGTCGCCGCTCGCGATCGACCGCGTCGATATCGAGTGCGTCGACCCGACGTACGGCTCGATCGCGTCGGTCGACGCGATCGACGCGCTGCCGTCGCGCGCGTGGCGCGTCGCGAGCTTCCGCGTCGTCCCCACGCGGGGGAAACCGGTGGCGGTGGCGGCGGTGTCGGCGACGTTGAAAAACGGCGTCGTCCTCCGCCGCGCGCTGGGGCTGGGTCGCGAGGGCGCGAATCGCGCGGAAGCCACCGAACGGCTCCCGAGCGCGATGTCGTCGGTGTCCACGCGCGTCGGCGTCTACGCGCTCGACGTGAGAGACGCGCCCGCGAAGGTGCGCTTCGCGAACGACGATGACGAACGCGCGGAGGGCGACGAGAGAGAGAAAAAGATAAAGAAAAAGCCGCCGACGAAGGCGCTGCTCGGAGAGACCACGCGAACGCCGCTGACGATCGCGTCCGACGGCGACGCCCTGCGCGACTGCACGCTGAGCGTCGCTATCGTCGCATCGTCGGGGTTGGGGTCGGGAGACGGCGACGTGACGATCGACGACGACGATGGCGTCGTGGAGATGACCGTCGACGGCGTCGCGTTGAAACCCGGAGCCATCGCCTCCGTCGGCGACGTCGACGCGAACGCCACGCGCGCGATGACGCTCGCGACGCGGTGGCGCCGCGTGCTGCCGACGACGCCGTTCATCACCGCGCGCGTGACGCTGAGAGGGAAGCGATGCGGGGAGTACGACGGCGCGGACGCGGTGATTCGCGCGTCGGCGACGTTCGAGCTCGCGTCGGCGTTGTCGACGACGGCGGCGACGACGGGGGGGTACCGAAGACACGCGTTGCGGCCCGCGAGCGGCAGCGCGGGCGCGGGGGACGACGTCGAGGTCGAGGGGTCGCGAACCGTCGTGACGGTTCGCGTCGCGGACGCGGACGGGGCGGCGATCGCGATCGCGGCCGCGGACGGCGCCGCGCCCGGCGAAGGCGACGCGTTGCGCCGAGGCGACGCGTACGCGTTGGCGACGTCGAGCGACGCGGACGTCGTCGACGTGAAGTGGCGACGCTTCGGATTCGGCGGGCGCGACGCTTCGGATTCTCCTCATATTTCCGAGGAGATCTCGTCCCGCCTCGCGCTCCCTCCGCGGAATACGCAACGTCGACCGTCGCGCGCCCCGCCGCCGCTCACGGTGGAGCTCCGCGCGCCGCCGCGCGTCGCCGTCGGCGAGCCGTTCGACTGGCGCCTGCGCTGCGACGTCGCGTCCGACATTCCGCAAGCGCTCTGCGTCGAGATCGTCGACGCGAGCGGGTTCGTGTTCGCCGGCGCGCGGCGCGCGACGTACGTCGTCCCCCCGGGCGCGTCGCTGGACGTGTCGCACGCGCTCGTCGCGGTGACGAGCGGGGAGGCGCTCCTGCCGGAGGTGACGGTGACGGCGCCGAGGTTGGGCGCGAAGTGCGCGCCGCCGAGGGAGAGCCGCGCGGTGTACGTCCTGCCTCACGCGCGAGAGGTGGGGGGTGGCGTCTAGGGTTCGTGGGGGTTTAGGTCTAGGGTACCGTACCGTCTAACACGAAATCGCGCAATAATAGCCCTATGATACACCGCCTCTCTCTCTCCGCCCGCCGCGTCGTCGATCTCAGTCCGAGTCGCTCGCCTCGTCCTCGCTCTCGTGGAAGATAGGCTCCGGCTGAGTCTCCGCGTAGGCGTTTCGCGTCCGCCACGGGTTCTCCTCCGCGTCCTTCGCGTGCCTCAAGATGGCCTCGCGCGGGTCCTGCAGCCTCCAGTTCTTGTCCCCGATCATCCCGCTCTCCTTCATGATGCTCTGCGTCAGTAGCGTCCCCGCGGCTTTCCTCGACTGCACCTGCAGCGGCTTCTTCGACTTTTCCTTCGACTTTCGCGTCCCGATGTAGCCCTCGCCCTCGGCTTTTTTTCCCGGCATCGGCTCTTTAAACATCGGCAACGCGTGCGGCGTGTACGCGATGTTCTGCAGCGATATGTTGACAAAGTCCGCGTTAGACTTCGACCGCGCTTTCCGTCCCACGCACACGAGCATCCCGCGCTCCGAGCGTCGGTCGTCGTACAGCGCGCTGGCGTGCCCGCCCTTGTGGTCGCCGCAGCCCAAGAAGAGTTGGTTGAGGCGCGCGTGCCACGCCGCGGCGACGCAGTTGCCTTTCGTGCCAATCTTCCGCACCATCTCGAGTTTGTCTTTGCTGAAGACGCACAGCGCGCCGTCGCCCTCGCTCGCGCGGCTCATCGGCGCGTCGACGCCGGTGTAGAAGAACGCGTCGTTCGGGGAGAACCCGACTTGGGTCTCCTCGTGCGTCGTCTCCAAACCGTGGAAAACCTTGACGACTTTGGACGCGTTCCGCGCGTCCCACACCTTCAACGTGCCGTCCGCGCACCGCGAGAGTACCATGTTCCCGTCGCGCGCGAACGCGACGGACGTGATGCTCTCCCCCGGCGCGTGCGCGCTCTTGAACGTGGTCTTCGGTCGCGACGCGAACGACCAGTGGTTGTCTAGGTGGCACTGCGCGCTCGGGGGGAGCACCAACCCGACTCGCGCGTTTCGATAGCTGCTCCCTCCGGAGGACGGAAACAGCTGCACGGTCCCGTCCGTGACCCCTCCCGCGATCATGCTCCCGTCGTGGTTGTACGCGCACGACGTCACCTGCACGCGTCCGGGGCGCGCGAGCTGCGGTTTGACGACGGACTTTTGCGCGCCTCGCGGGTCGCCGCACATCGAGACGTTCCAGATCCGCAGAGAGCCGTCCGCGGACGCGGTCAACGCTTGGTCTCGGTCCGTCGGATGCCACGCCCCGGACGTGCACGGCGAGCAGTGGCCTTTCGTGTTCTTTAAGTCTCTGATGTACATGTCGCCCTTGTCAAACTCGCCGAGCTCGCGGCCGTCGCGGTCGTAAATCTTTGGCTGCGGGCCTCCGGTGACGACGAGGAACTGAGGGTCGAGGGTCCACGCGAGCGAACGTCGGGGTGGAGTTCACGGGCGTCAGTTGAAGTTGAAAGGCGTCGACGGCGGGGATTGAAACCGAGGTGTGGGCGGAGAGGAACGCCGGCAAACGTCCTTAAGAAACGGCGTTCACCACGCCAGTGTCGGGATTGAAAGCGAGGGACCCTGGGCGGAGAGAGACGCCGGCAAAACTCCTTAAGGATCGGCGTGCACCACGCCGACGCGGTCGTATGGGGACCAGTGTGAGACGGGACGCGCCTGATCGCCGCTCGGCGACCACGAGAGCGCGTGGATCGGGTATCCGTCGTCCGGCGTTATCTCCCGGAACGGCCTCAGGTCTCTACGCATGCCGTTGAAGTCGTACATCTTCACGGTGTAGTCGTGCGACCCGGTGAGGAGCCGCGACCCGGTGTGTTCGAGCGCGAGCGCGGAGACGACCTTCCGGTGGCCGTCCATCACGGCTTCGTTTTTGAGCGGAAGGAAATCGTCGTACTCCTCCTCCGCGGCGGCGCCCACGCGCGCGTCGTCGTCGTCGTCGTCCTCCTCCTCCTCCACCTCCACCTCCTCCTCCTCCGCGCGCTCCGTCGTCCTCGCGGGCGGCGGACGCATCGTCACCGGCGCGTCGCGGTCGAGCGGCGGCGGCCGCCACCCCGGCGGCGGCCGAGACGACGGCCCCTCGGACGGTCTGCCGTCGACGCGCCGCTGCGTCGCGAGCACGCGCTCGCGCTCGATCGCGGCGCGCTTCGCCCCGGGGGTCGCGCTTCCGAACCCGCCCGGGAGCATCGCGCGCAGGGCGGCGTCCTCGTCGTCCTCCGCGGCGGCGCGCGGCTTCTTCGCGGAAGGTCCGTCGTCGTCGTCGTAGAAGGCGGAGCTTCGCGCGATGGCGATCGCCTGCGCGCGCTTTTGCCGTTCGACGAGCTCCTGAAGGCCGCCGCCTCCCGCGCTCGGGCCGGACGCGTCGCGGCGCGCGGCGACCGCGCGCATCCGCCGCAGCTCCGCGATCTCTTCGTCGTCGTCGTCCATGACGCGCGACGTCGCGGCGTGGGGGGCGGGGGGGGGGCGCTTCGCGAGTGACGCGAGCGACGACGACGCGCCGGCAATCTTAAGATCTCGTTCGTGCGGGACGACGCGACTGGACGAGCAAACTAAGCATCATCATTGCATTCGCGTCGTCGTTATCCCGTCCACTGTCCTCCGCGCGGGGTCGCGATGGCGAGCCTGGCGCGGATGGCGTGCTCGCTCGCGGCGCCGACGCTCGCGCGACGCGCGCGTCCGGCCGCGCGCGCGGCGTCGCTCGCGGTCTCGACGCGTCGCGTCGCCGGCGGACGCCGCGCGGACGACGCCGTCGCCGTCTTCGCCGTCGCCGCCGCGCGACCGCGACCGCGACCGCGACCGCGGCGGGCGACGACCGCGGCGGGCGCGGCGAAGACCGCGGCGCCGATCGAGACGATCGAGGCCCCGCCCGGGGGGGTCTGGTCCGGGCTCGACGCCTGGCGCGCGTCGCCGATCGACCGGCGATACGTGTGGGGCGAGCGCACCGCGGTAGATCTCGGCGTCGTCGTCCCGCCCGGTCCCTGGGCGGACCCGACGCGCGCCACGGCGTCGACGATCCCGACGCTCCCGAGCACGCTCGCGGAATGCGCGGACCTCATCCTGCGGACCGCGGACCCGGCGATAAAGGCGGCGCTGTCGCACCGCGCGTACGCCGCGTTCGTCGCCGCCGAGGACGAGGACGAGGACGAGGACGGCGGCGCCGCGCGGCGGCGACGCATGAAGATCGGACGCGCGTCGCCGCCGGACGCGCCGGCGCGTCCGACGCGACCGACGCTCGTGCACCCGAAAGACGTTCCGAGCCCGAAGACGTGCGAGCTCGGGATGAGCGCGGCGATGATGCACAACATCGCGCACATCGAGCTGAACGCGATCGATCTCGCGTGGGACACCGTCGCGCGGTTCTCGGCTCTCGCCGCCGCCGACGACGACGACGCCGACGAAGACGACGCGTCCACGTCGTCGCCCCGCCGCTTCGTCGTCCCGATGGACTTCTTCCGCGACTTCGCGCGCGTCGCGGACGACGAATCTCGACACCTCGGCTGGTGCCTCCAGCGCCTGAGCGAGCTCGGCGTGGCGTACGGCGACATCCCCGCGCACAACGTCCTGTGGGAGGGCGCGGAGAGCACCGCGGCGCGTTCTTCACCCTAACGCTCGGTTTCAACGTTTGATCGCTCCCCCTTTCGAGTTTCTTTCGACTGACCGATGAACGAACGACCACGACCCTCAGGGATCACTCGCCGGGAGGCTCGCGGTGGTGCCGTGCATGCAAGAAGCGCGCGGGCTCGACGCGGGCCCGCGGCTCGCGTCGAAGCTTCAGGGCCGCGGCGATAACCGAAGCGCCGCGATGATCGCGAGGATAAGCGACGAGGAGCTCGCGCACGTCGCCGTCGGCGTCGCGTGGTTCCGCGAGCTGTGCGGCGCGTTGCGCGTCGACCCGGGCGACGCGTTTCGCGCGCACGTCGGCGAACACGCGCCGGAGTCGCTGCGCGGACCGTTCAACCACTCGGCGCGAATCGCAGCGGGGTTGGAACCGAATTGGTACAGCGTCGGCCCGGAGCACAGGATGGGAATCGAGTTCGGGACCGGGACCGGGACCGGGACCGGGACCGGGTTTGGGGACGACGCGGAGGGGGAGGGGGAGGAGGACGGCGAGCGCGAGCTGAAGAAGAGCGCGGCGGCGTTGGTGGCACGACTGAAGAGGATGCTCGAGCTCGAGGGCGTCGCGGTCGCGGCGGGGGAGGCGACGCCCCCGACGGCGGCGGAGGAGGAGGCGCGGGGCGACGACGATAGATCTAGTTAGACGACGTAGTGATTGACGCTTTGTAGTGCTGCGCGCGAGGGTATGATACAGTGCGCGCGTTGTGATTGATTGTGTGTTGGATAAAGAATGGTGTTTTGTCTATTGATAAGGCAAGGCGGGCGTTTTTTTGTTTTTCCTCCCGGACCCAGGCGGGCGAGCGAATCGATCGATCGGTCGACGGCGTCGAATCGAATCGTCACGCGACCTCGACGTTGACCTCCTCCGCCGCCTCGACGGCTTCCTCGAACGCGCCGCTCTCGTCGCCGAACATGTGCCCCATCTTCGCTCGTTTCGTCTCGATGTAGCGCTTGTTCTCCAGCGTGATCGGCGCGAACAGCGGCGACCGTCCGACGATCGTCAGTCCGAACCCTTTCAACCCGTGGTACTTGGCCGGATTATTCGTCATGAGACGAATCGTCTTCACCCCCAAGTCGCGCAAGATGGCCGCGCCGACGCCGTACTCGCGCGAGTCCACGGGCAACCCCAAGTCCTCGTTCGCCTGCACCGTGTCCCTCCCTTCGTCCTGCAAGTTATACGCGCGAAGCTTGTGCCCCAAGCCGATCCCGCGGCCTTCCTGCCCGCGGAGGTACACGATCACCCCTTTCCCCTCGCTCGCGACGCGTTGCATCGCCATGTCCAACTGGTTCCCGCAGTCGCACCGCGAACTCCCGAAGATATCCCCGGTGAGGCACTCGCTGTGCACGCGCACGAGGACGTTGTCCCCGTCCGCGAGCGACCCTCCGTTCTCCTTCCCCTCGTCGTCCAGGTTGCCGTACACGAACGCGACGTGCTCGATGCCGTCCGTCTCGCTCTTGTACGAAACCGCGGTGAACGCGCCGTGCTCCGTGGGCACGCGCGCGCTCGCGGTTCGCCGCACCAAAACCTCGCGCTTGCGTCGGTACCTCACGAGGTCGCTTATCAAGATCATCTTCAGGTCGTGCTTCTTCGAAAACTCGCGGAGTTGCGGCAGGCGCGCCATCGTGCCCTCCGCGTCGTCGTTCGTGATCTCGCACAACACCCCCGCGGCGCCGCGGCCCGAGAGCTTCGCGAGGTCGTACGCCGCCTCGGTGTGCCCCGTCCTCTTCAGCACGCCTCCCTCGCGGTACCGCAGCGGGAAGACGTGCCCCGGGCGCACGAACTCGTCCTTGTGCGCCTTCGCGTCGCCGAGCTTCGCGATCGTCGCCGCGCGCTCCCCCGCGGAGATGCCCGTCGTCGACGCGGCGAGATCGCACGACACCGTGAACGCCGTCTTCATCGCGTCTTCGTTCTCTTTGGACGTGACCATGAGCGGGAGGTTCAGTCGGTCCGCTGTCTCGTCGTCCACCGCGACGCAGAGCAGCCCGGAGGTGTGCTTGATCATGAAGGCGATCGACTCCGCGGTCATGGCGTCGGCGGCGCCGATGAGGTCGCCCTCGTTTTCGCGGTCCTCGTCGTCGAGGACGACGACGAACTTACCCGCGGCGACGTCCTCGAGCGCGGACGCGATGGTGGCGAAGCCCGGCGTCGGGACGTCGCCGTCGATCTGGTCCGGGTCGAGGACGTCCGGGTGCCACGACGGCACGCCGCCCGCGGTGTTGTCGGCGTCTTCGCCCGCGCTCGGAGTGGCGGCGGCCGCGGACGCGACGACGACGCGGCCGACGACTCGAGGTGCGGGGGTTCCGGAGAGGCGAAAAGTCGACGGCGCGCGGCCGCGGAGAGCCGCGCGAGATCTCGCGCTTGGCGTGAACGCGCGGCGCGTCGCCTTCGCGGACGCCGCGTCGGACGCGCGCGCGAACGCGCGCGCGATGGACGCCGCGGGGGTCACGACGTGCGCGGGCATGTCGCGCGCGCGCGCGTCTCCTTCGAGCGCGTCGACCGCGGGTCGATCCTCAATTAATTGGAGGAGGAAGAGAGGCGGGCGCCTTCTTCTTCTTCTTCTTCGAGGCGCGCGCGGCGATTCGCTCGGCGCGCGCGAGGCACGGAACGACGCTCTTCGCTCCTCGCGGCGGCGCGAAGCGCGGAGTCGCGTGCGCGCGCGGAAGTTCGCGCGGCGAGTGGCGTGACGCGGCGACGTGCGGGACGTGCGCGCGCGTGGGAAGTGCGCGGATGACGACGTCGCCCCATGACGGCGCCCCTTTTCCTTCCTTCTCTCGGTTCGGCGTGCGTTCCGAGACGCGGACGGCGGAGAATCGAGCGAGAGTTTCGTACGCGCGCGCAGTCAGAAGAGGGCGTTTCGTATCGTACTACGCAGCCTTATCCTATTTTCGGGGGTTAAAGACCCGAGGGATTAGCTCGACTCGTAAATCGGAACGCGCTGCGCGCTATTTTTTGTGCGACGAATTTTTTCGCGAGCGGCACCTCTGTTTGTTCGCTCGCGTCGTTCCCTTTCGGCGCACACCGCCGGAGGCTCGAGCGAGATGAGCACGCCGGGGGGATACCGGACGCCGAAGGCGCGCGGCGCGCTCGGTTCATTACGGTCCGACGCCGCGCCGCCGCCGACGCCGACGACGAACATCCGGAACCTCATCGTCGCGAAGGAGAAGGCGCGTAGAGACCCCCCCCGCGACGTTTTATAATCTTCATCCTCTTTCCTCCACTCCAATTCCCCCCCTCCGCCAACCATCGCGCGGCGCGTCTCCCGTCGCCCGTCTCACCGCCGCGCGTCCTCCCCCTCCTCGCATCGCGTCGCGTCTCGTCTCGTCGCGCGCAGGAGCTCGTGGCGCTGTCCGAGCAGCGCATGGGCGCGCTGAACTCGCGCACGCGCGACGTCGAGGAGAGGCTGCGCGCGAGAGACGCCGAGCTCGCGACGGTGAAGCAGCAGTTCCAACAGCTCACGACCGACTTCAAGTACAACCTGAAGCTCGTCGGCGAGCGCGACGCGGAGTTGGAGCGGCTGGACGCCGCCGTCGCGTCGTCGCGCGCGGCGGTGGAGAAGGCGGAGGTGGAGGCTGCGAACGCGAAGAGCGCGTGCGCGGACGCGCAGGGCGAGCTGCGAAGAGAGAAGGCGCGGATCGAAGAACTCGAGGCGTACCACAAGGAGAAAGTGTCAAGACTGCAGAAGAACGCGGACGACGCTCGGTACGCGCGCGAGGACGAGCTCGCGCGCCAGAAGGATGACTTCCAAGCGCTCGAGCGCCAGCTCCTGCGCCAGCTCGAGGAGCAGAAGAACCTTCTCGAGACGCAGAGGATGACGATGCTCGAGGAGGCGGCGCGAAATCGCGACGACGCCGAATCCGCCGCGCGCGAACCCGTCGCGAGGCTCGAGGCCGAGCTCCAGACGGAGAAAGCGAACGTCGTGGGGCTCGGGAAAGAGCTCGACGCGGAGAGAGCGCGCGCGGAGGAGCTGACGAGGGAAATCGCGGCGCTGAGGGAGACGATGCCGAGAGAACGCGCGCGCGCGGAGGAGACGTTTCGCGAGAAGGAGTCGGCGGCGACGGCGGCGATCGCGGCGAATCACCGCGAGATCGACGAGCTCAAGCTCAGGGTTCGGACGCTCCAAGCCGCGAACGAGGACTTGAAAGAGAGCGCCGCGGAGGCGAGCGACGCCGCGAAGAAGAACGCCGCGGCGCTGCGGCGCGAGCGCGAGGAGAGAGAGCGCGTCGAGAACGACGCGTACGACGACGACGACGACGGCGCGTTCATCGACGAGGGATTCTTCGCGGACGCCGCGGGGTGGGACTCCGGCGCGCGCGCCGCGCGCGTTGACGACCGCGAGCTCAGCTTCGAGAGCCACGAGGGCCTCGCTCCGGGGGCGACCGGTCTGACTCCGCCGAGGATCGGCGCGGAGAGGCCGGAGGTGCTCGCCGCGCGCGCGGGCGCGGCGGCGGCGAGGGCGGAGATCGAACGCGCGCGCGTCGCGGAAGGCGAACCGACGCGAATGCGAACCGACGCCGAACCGACGGCGACGACGACGCCGACGCCGACGACGCGCGCGCGGAACTGCGACACCGTGCGGGGGTACTGGACCGGGGACGCGCGCGCGCCGCCGAGCGCGATGTATTGGTCGGAGGACGGCCCCGGCGTCGGCGTCGACGCGTCCGCCGCGACCGCGCCGAACGCGAACGCGAACGCGAACGCGAACGCGAACCGCCGCGGATACGAACCGACGTCGAGCTCGCCCGGCGGGGTGTCCAGGGAGGTGATCGAGGCCGCGGCGCGGCTCGCGGTCGAGGCTGCGCTTGCGGCCGCGGCCGGCGGACGCGCGTCGGCGGCGCCGTCGCCGTCGCCGGAGCGTCCGCCGCGCGCCCGGCGGCGCGCGGAGGAGAGCTTCCAAAGCCGGTCGCGGCTTCTCGAGGCTCGCGACAGCATCGAGCGCATGTCGATCCGGCCGCCCGCGGTGACGAAGACGGCGAAGCGCAAGAAGAAGATCGACGGCGGCGCGAAGGGCGCGAAGGGCGCCGCGAGGGCGAGGCGCGCGGCGGCGTCGGCGGCGACGCGGTCGCTGGAGTCGAGACAAGCCGCGCAGCTGGCCGCGCTGGAGGCGGACGTCGAGGCGCTCACCGCGTGCCGCCGAGGACGCACGCACATGACGTCGCTGAAGTCGTACTTCGCGTAGCGGTGGACGAACGAGATGTTATGTAGGAGGTGTGTTAATACAACGCGACTCGTCGAGCGAAAGAATTGGTGGTCTTCATCGTCACGTCACGTCATCTTCAGCGCCTTTTGCTTCTTCACGCGCTTGTCGTTCTTCCGCGACCGCTTCGCGACCGTCGCCTGCGTCGTGACCTGGTCCTTGAAGTTCCCCAGCCCCGTCTTCATGACGTTCTCCTGCTTCTGCTTCTTCTTCGCGGCGAGGCGCTCGTGCTCCTTCTTCCGCGCCGCCCGCGCGTCGTCCTGGCGCGATCGCATCTCGGTGGCGAACGCCTTCTTCTTCGCCTTCTCCTCCATCTTCTGCGCCCACGTCTTCATCCCGCCCGTCTGCGGCTTCATGAACGACGCCGCCCTCTTCTCCGCGCGCGGCTTCCACGCCCTGCCGCTGGCCTTGCCGACGACCTGCTCGTACGTCGGCCGGGCCGCCTTGCGCAGGCGCTCGCACTCGTGCTCGTCTATTTCCTCCTCCATGTCCTCCTCGCCGTTCGCGTCGCGCTCCTCGATCTCGCGCATGCGCTTGCGACACATCCGCGCGCTCTCCGCGAATCGAAAGTCCGCGCCGGACTCGAAGACCTCCTGCGCGGGGACCCAGTCGTCCTGGGTGAGCGCGTCCGCGGCCGACATGACGCGCGCGGGGAGAGGGAGGAATGCCGCGCCGCCGACGGCGCATTCTCGCGAAAGTCTCGTGGAACAGAAAGGGCGGCGGACGGGGGAGTCGACGACGTAGTACGGTACGCGGATCCTACGTATGAGCGAGCAGTCACGAAGTGCTCGGATCTCAAACCGACGGCTCTCGTGGGCTCTCAGCGCGCGTCGAATATTATTTTGAAGCCCGCGCGACAACTAATCGACGGCCGCGCGACGCGACCTCATCAGAACGCGACGCGCGCGACGGGCGCCGGCGCAGACGCGACGCGGCTCTCGCGCGAGGGGCGCGCTCGAAGATGTTCGCCGCGACCGCGCGCGCGGCGCGACGCGCGATCGCGACCGCCGCGTCGCGCGTCGATCCCGCGCGCGTCGCGACCCCACCCCAACGCGTCGCTTCGCGAGCGGGAGGCGCGCAGACGTCCGCATCCGCGCCGTGGCGCGTCGCCGCCGCGACGATGGCGTCGATGCCGCTCGCGGTCGAGACCGGCGCGCACGCCGCGGCGTACCTCGGCGGCCTCCTGAACCCTCACGACATCGCGCGCATCGAGCACGACCTCGCGACGATGCCGCGGTCGCGCATCGAAGGCGCGGACGTCCCGCGCGCGGTCGCGATGCTCATCCCGCTGTGTCACGACGTCGACGGCGTGCCACACGTGATCTTCACGTCGCGCCCGGACGACTTCGGCGCGCCGCACGCGGGGTTCCCGACCGCGCCGAGGAGCGTGCACGACTCGGGAGACATCGCGGGCGCGATCGCGATCGCGCGCGAGGAGCTGGGACTCGGCGCGCCGCGCGGAGGAGGGGGAGGAGGAGGAGGAGGAGGAGGAGGAGGGGACCTCAGAGGCTCGGAGAAGGAACGCGGCGGCGCGGACGGCGACGCGATCACCGTGCTGGGGTCCACGTCGGACGTTCCGTGCGTCGCGACGCAGCGCGCGGTGACGCCGGTCGTGGCGTACCTCGGCCGCGTGGACATCGCGACGATGCAGGGGCTGAACGCGCTGGAGGGGAAGTCGCCGACGATGATGGCGCTAAGTCTCGAAAAGCTGCTGTCGGCGGATTCCGTGGAGGCGCGGCTGGTGCCGGGGATCGGACCGATGCCGGTGTTCAACGCGAACGCGACGCACGGGGAGATGCCCATGGAGGTGTGGGGGCTGAGCGCGCAGGTGTTGCACGGGGTGATGCGCGTCGTCGTCGGCGCGAGGAGGGAGTACGTGGACGTGTTGTATTCGCCGTTCACGAGGAAGAGCAGAACCGCGGGGGGAGGAGGCGGAGGCGCGTGACGCCGCCTCGCGTCTGGTCGGAAGATTTTTTTTCGCGGGGCCTCGCGCGAGGCCCCTCTCATTCACTTCATCATTCTTTTATGATATTTATGATAGCCTCGAACTAAATCACGACGCGTCGAACCATATCATGCGCATCGCTCTCACCGCCGCTTGTAGCTGCACGCTTTCAGCGGCGGCCACTTCAACTTTGGCTTTTTATTCCCGACTTCGACTTGCGATTTCCTCTTGACGAAGACGACGGTGAAGAACATCTTGTTGCTCTCGTCCGGCGCGCCTTTCATCTTAAACCCTAACGCGCTGAGCGTCGCCGCGAACGACTCGATCGTCGCGCCGCCGTTGCTGCCGTCGAAGCGGCTGCGGACTTCCGCGATCCACAACAAGCCGCCGGGTCGAAGGACCTGATCGACGACGAGAAGACGACAGGAGGTGAGAAAATAAATCAAACGCGACCAGACGGTCGCGCGTGAGAGCGTCCGTCTCGGCGAATCGGGTCGAAGGGGACTATCGGGGCTGTTCCAGCCGGCGAGCTCACGAGGGTTCACCCGCCGGTGAAAGGGAAGCGTCCGTACGTTTCATCTCGCGTGTTTGAACGAATGCGCGCCCGTCACGGAGAGAAGACGGGCGCGAGAAGACTGAACACGCGCCGCGCGCCGCGGGGTCGGGGCGGTCGGAGAACGCTGCGAAAACGAACGCCAACGCGAAAGGACGCACGCCGCGAAACAAACGTACCCTGTGCGCCTCTTCGAGGAACGAGCCGTAGTCCGTCCCCATGAGCGACAGCGAGAACACCGCGACGTCCACGCTCGCGTCCTTCAGAGGCAACCTCGCCATGTTGCACGCGACCACCCCGGGCGCGTCGCTCTCCAGGTCGAACGAGCGCACCGTCTTTCCCTTAGGGTCGACGGCACACGCGAGCGAACGTCGGGGTGGAGTTGAAAGGCGTCAGATGGGTTTGAAAGGCGTCGAGGCGCGTCGGGATTGAAACCAACCGGGGGTGGGTGAAGAGATGCGCCGGGAGAGAAAGTCCTCAAGGAACGGCGTGCACCACGCCGACGCGGTCGTACGGGGACCGGCGTAAGATAGAACGCGCCTTCCCGGCGAGCGTCGCCAGCTCGGCGTCGCCGCACCCCAGGTCCGCGACGACGAGCCCGTCCGGTTTCGCGCGCAACCACCGCGCGCAGACGTCCACGGGGCGCGACGGCCACTCCTTCGTCTGCTCTCTGAACCCGGCGTGGTACGCCGCGAACATCCCGGGCTGGGCGGTCACCATCGCGAGCGCGTCGGCGCCGGTGGCGGTGTAGAGTTTCTCGTTGAGCGCGCGGAAGCGGCCGCCGCTGAGGGGCGTTCCATACGAAGCGATGTCGGGGTGGAGTTGAAAGGCGTCAGATGGAGTTGAAAGGCGTCGATGGTGGGGATTGAACGCGAGGGATGGGCGGAGAGACACGACGGCAAAAGTCCTTAAGGAACGGCGTTCACCACGCCAACGCGGCCGTATGGGGACCAGCGTATAGAACGCGCCTGAGTTTCGCGCGCATCTTGTCCATCAGCGACGTCTTTCCGGTCGTCGTCGTCGTCGTCGTCGTCGCGGGTTCGGAGTGTCGACGCGTTGGCGGTGATAGCGACGGTTCATCTTCTTCTTCTTCGGACGACGACGGTTCGTCTTCGTCTTCGTCTTCGTCGTCGTCCGTCCCCGCGAGCGCGGCGTCCAGGGCGGCGTCTTCTTCGTCCTCGTCCGTGCTCCACCGCTCGCCCCAGTCGCCTTCCTCGCCGTCGTTCGCTCCCTCCTCCTCCGCGTCGTCGTCGTCGTCGTCGTCGGAGTCGGAGTCCCCCTCCGCGGCGGCGCGCAGCGCGGCGGCTTCCTTTTCCAGCGCCGCCGCGCGCGCCCGCTTCTCCCGCCGCGCCTTCTCCTTCGGCGTCTCTTTCGGCGTCGGCGTCGGCGTCGGCGCGGCGTTCGCTTTCGTTTCCGCTTTCGCCGCTTTCGCCGCTTTCGCCGTCTCCTCCTCCGCGGCTCTCGCGCGCTCCTGCTTCTCCCGTCGTGCCTTCCGCTTCGCGTTCTTATCGCTCAACCCTTCGCCGCCGCTCGACCCTCCGCCGCCGCGCGTCGTCGTCGCGGTCGCGAGGTCGAGGTCGAGCGCGTTAACCCCCGCCGCGGCGCCCACCGCGAGCTTCTTCGGCAGCCGCTTCGCTTCGGTGTCGATCGGGAGACCTCTCGCGGCGCGCTCCGCGCGGCGTTTCTCCGCCGCGCGCGCGCGCTTCTCCGCCGCTCGGCGTCGCCGGCCGAGGACCTTTCCCGAGACGCCTCCGTTTTCATTATTTTCGCCGCCGCCGCCTCCGCCGCCGCCGCCGCCTCCGCCGCCGCCGTCGTCGCCGTCGTCGTCGCCGCCGTCGTCGTCGTCCGCGGCCGCGGCCTGCAGCGCGGCGTACTTCTGCCGCTTCGCCTCTCGTCGGTCGCCGTACTGCTTATCGCGCTGCCGCGCCTTGTCCCACTCGGACCCGAACCGCATGTCCACCTTGGACCGCTTCTTCGGTCGCGTCTTCGACGGCTCGGCGACGGCGCCGTCCGACGGATCCGCCGCCGCCGCCGCGCGCGTCGCCGCGGCCTCCGCCGCGCGCTTCCTCGCGCTCTTCTCGCCCTCCCAGTCGTACGACTCCCACGCCGGGGCCTCGCCGCCAAGGTCGATGTCGCCGTCGCCGTCGAACGACGGCACGGGCATGAACGCGGACCCGTCGTCGCCGTCGCCGCCGTCGCGAGATGCGTCGTCGTCGCGGCGTCTCGCGCCCGCGCGCTTCTTCTTCGCGTTCGCGCTCGCGCGCGTCTTCTCGCCGTCGCCGACCTTCTTCGCCTTCTTCCCGGACGACGCCGGGCGCGCGCCGTCGCCTCTCGCCTTCGCCTTCGGCGTCTTCATCGCGACGTCGCCGCGTCCGCGCGCGCGCGGCGGTGTGCGCGACGACGACCGACGCCGGCGCCGGGAGCTTCGACGTCCGAGAATTCGGCACCTTCTTTTCAAGCGGCGTCGGCTCGATCGATCGATCGAACCTCGACCCATCGATCGATCGATCCTCGACCCATCGATCGATCGATCGATCGATCTCGATCCTCGATCGATCCTCGATCCTCGACCGTCCAACCAGATAACGCGTTCGACATCAGCACTTCCCGCGCGCGCGTTCGCACTCGCGCGTCGTCCGCCGCTCCCGCCCCCCGCTCCCGCCCTCGCCCTCCCACGCGCTTCGCTTCCGCCTCGAAGATGGCCGCGCTGGAGCGCGCGACCGTGCTCGTCACCGGAGGCGCGGGGTACATCGGCTCGCACACGGTGACGCAGCTCCTGACCGCGGGATGCGTCGTGCACGTCGTGGACAACCTGGACAACTCCTCGGAGGAGTCTCTGCGGCGCGTCAGGGAGCTCGTCGGCGAGGAGAAAGCCGCGAAGCTGACTTTCCACGAGTGCGACATCTTGGACGCGGTGAAGATGGACAAGGCGTTCGCCGCCGCGGGGAAGGTGGACGCGGTGATCCACTTCGCGGGATTAAAAGCCGTGGGCGAGTCCGTGGCGAAGCCGATGCGGTATTACCGCAACAACATCGTCGGCACGATGGCGCTCGTGGACGTCATGGAGAGGCACGGGTGCCGCAAGATAATCTTCTCGTCCTCCGCGACCGTGTACGGCGAGCCCGCGACGGTGCCGTGCACGGAAGAGTTCCCCACGGCGGCGTTGAATCCGTACGGGCGAACCAAGCTCTTCGTGGAACACATCTTGACGGACATGCAGGCCGCGTCGCCGGAGTGGAAGGTGATTCTTCTGAGGTACTTCAACCCCGTGGGCGCGCATCCTTCGGGGAGGATCGGCGAGGATCCGAAGGGGATCCCGAACAACCTGATGCCGTTCATTCAGCAGGTCGCCGTCGGACGGAGGCCGGTGCTGAGCGTGTTCGGGGACGACTACAAAACCGCGGACGGCACCGGGCGCAGAGGTCTGTCCGTCCGTCCGTCCGTCCGTCTCCCATCCCATCCCATCCTCTCCGATCGCGTCCCCTCTAATCGACACGTCAGCGCGAATATCATATCGCGAATATTCGCTCACGCTCCATCGTCTCCACCGATCACGACGCAGATTACATCCACGTCATGGACGTCGCGGACGGCCACGCGGCGGCGCTGACGAAAATCGTCGACGACGCGTCGATGCCCGACGGGTGCGTCACCGTCAACCTGGGCACGGGCAAGTCCACGTCCGTGCTCGAGCTCGTGGCCGCGTTCGCGAAGGCGTCCGGGAAAGAGATCCCGACGAAGATCGTGGCTCGACGGCCCGGGGACGCCGCGGAGGTGTACGCGCAGACGGAGAAGGCTAAGGAGGTTTTCGGCTGGGAGGCGAAGCTGGACATCGAGCGGTGTTGCGTCGATCAGTGGAAGTGGGCGAGCGCGAACCCGTACGGGTACGGCACGGAGGCGGACGCCGCGTGAGTCGCGCGGCGGCGGCGAGCGAAGAGCCCTCGCGCGCGCGGCGGCGCCGCGCGACGCGACGCGACCGCGCGCGAGCGTAAGAATACACGAAAAAAAATTAAATCGTTCTACACCGCTCGCGACGAACGGGGACGGCCGCGCCCTCCGGCGCCCTCGTCCGTCCGTCACGTCCGTCTGACCGCCCTCGACATGACCCCCCCCATCCCCTTCCTCTGCCACTCCTTCTGATCCCGCTGAAACGTGAACGTGGACGCCCCGCTGCGGTACTCCTCGTCTTTGAACTCCGTCGTCTCTCTGAAGCGCGGCACCGTCGACGCGAACGGCGTGCTTCGGCGCCGTGGCGTCGTCGCGTCCGAGTCTTTCGGGAACGCGGTGACGCCCGTCTTGGGCGGGAGCGCGTACGCCCCCGGGCCTACGTCTTCCGGTGTCGACGTCTGCGGCTTGGACTTAAACCTTCGATCTTTGCTTCGAAGCGTGCTGTACGACATCGGCGACTTGGCGATTCGATCCGCGACGGTGTTGTGTCGATCGACGGCGTAGATCGGATCTTCCTTCGGGCCGCACGGGTTCCCGACGCCCATGTCCGGCACGAACCTCGCCGTCCTCTGCACGAACGTCTTCGGTGACTTGGCCACCTCGTCCATGATCGATCCGTGGCGTATCGCGCCGTCGTAGAAGGCGTCCGCGCCGTCCGGGCCCCTCTGGTGCCCGAGCCTCGGCGCGCGCGACTTGAACTCCGCGCCGTACCTCCGCGGCGAATCTCGAATCGTCGTCGAGAACCCGGACTTGTGCAGGTGGTCGATCTCGTACTGGACCACGTCCGGGGTGTCCCTGTGCGCGCCGTCGACGGGGCCGAACCGCGCCGTGCGCGAGGACATGCTGCTGTACTTCAGCGGCGACTTCTTCGACGCCTCCGCCATCGAAATCCTATTATGGCTTCCTCGATCGATATCGTACGCGAACTCTGTGCCCTGGCCTTCGTCGTAGAAGGACACGAACCCCTCGCCGGTGTGTAAGCGCGACTGCGTGCGCTCCGCGTAGTGGTGCTGCAGGTTCCCCGGATCGGACGCGCGCCGCGCGGTTCGTCGACCCGTGGACGCCATGGCTGTCGTCCGCGGGCCGCGCGCGCTCGCGATTCGCGGCAACCGATCGTGCGTGCGGCTCGTTGTTCATCGTGCGCGCCGAAACGACGAAAAAAAATAATTAATTAATAATCGACGACCCATAAGTCGAAGTCAAATCTCGAAAATGGGTATATATACGGAGCGGGTTCCCATGAAGATATCTTCCGTTCATACCACCGTGAGAACAGCGATACCCATCGGAACATCGAACTTAAGCACGGTTGGGCTGGATTAGTACTAGGCTGAGGAATCGCCCGGGAATCCCCAGTGACGGAAGGTTTTTGCTGTTTTTTGCTTTCAACTCCACCGGTGAACTTTTTTTTTGAAAGGGAGCGCGACGGCTTCGCCTTTCAACGACGCGCGCTCCCGCAGTGCCACCCACCGCCGTCTGTGTCTCTGGCACATCGCAATAACCAGAATTCGACACGCGCGCGCTCGGGCGCCCGCCTCTCTCGCGCGCGACATGGCGGTCGCGCCCCCCTCGGAGCCGGTCCTGATCGCGACGTCCGTCGCGCTCGCGGTGCTCACCGTCGCGTTTTACGTCTCGCGCGCCGTCGCGGGTTTCCTCTACGGCGTCGCGCGATGGCACCGCCAGGCGTTCGTGCTGAGACACACGCCGACGGCGCCAGGGTACGTCCCTCTGATCGGACACACGATCGCGCTGTTCAGAGCCGTCGGGAACTACCCGTGCACGTGGGACCTCTTCGCGATGTGGGCGACGGCGACCGCGCCGAAGCCGGCGCGCGTGCAGATATTCGACCGCCACTGCGTCGTCATCGCGGACCCGAGCACGATGAAGCGAGTCATGGCGACCAACTTGAAAAACTACCAGAAGGACCTGGAGTTTTCGTACGCGCCGTTCCTGGAGATCCTCGGCACCGGCCTCGTCACGAGCGGCGGCGAGACGTGGAGGAAGATGCGCGGCCACATCAGCAAAGCGCTCCGCGTGGAAATCCTGGACGACATCATCGCGATCGCGACGCGCGCGGTCGAGCGACTCTGCGTCAAGCTCGACGCCGCAAAGGCGTCCGCGGCGGCCGTGGACATGGAGCAAGAGTTCCGCCTGCTCACGCTGCAAGTCATCGGCGAGGCGATCCTGTCGCTGTCGCCCGAGGACAGCGACGAGCTGTTCCCGTCGCTGTACCTGCCCATCATGGACGAGTGCAACGCGCGGTCGCTGTCGCCGTGGAGGGCGTGGATCCCGACGCGCGAGTGGTTCGCGCATAAGGCGCGTTCTATACACTGGTTCCCATACGATCGCGTTGGCGTGGTGAACGCCGTTCCTTAAGGACTTTTGCCGTCGTCTCTCTCCTCCCATCCCTCGCTTTCAATCCCCGCCCTCGACGCCTTTCAACTCCATCTGACGCCTTTGAACTCCACCCCGATATCATCGCTTTGTATGGAACGACCCTAAGTCGCGCGTGCGCGAGCTGGACGACGCGATCATCTCCATCGTCCGCGCGCGGTGGCGGAAGAAACAGGCGGGGGAGGACGTCCCGGACGACGTCTTAGAGCGCGTTCTGGAGCAAGTCCGCGAGGACGAGTACGGCGCCGACGTCGAGACGCAGCTGTGTTTCGAGATCAAGACGTTTCTCCTCGCCGGGCACGAGACGTCCGCGGCGATGCTCACGTGGACGCTGCACGAGCTGTCCAAGGCGCCGGACATGATGCGAGAGGTGAAGCGGGAGAGCGACAGGGTGTTTGGGAGAACGCGGAAAGGGTCGTTGCCGACGCGCGATCAGCTCGCGAGCATGGAGTACACCCTGGCGGCGTTTAAAGAGACGCTGCGATTGTATTCCGTCGTCCCGGTGGTGACTCGGGTCGCGGTGGAGGACGACGAGCTGGGCGGGACGCGCGTGCCCGCGGGGACGACGGTGATCATGTCACTGCAGGGCGTGCACCACCGCGCGGATCTTTGGCCGGAGCCGCTGAAGTACGACCCCGCGAGGTTCGTGAAGGCGGACGAGAACGACGAGATGAGGGACTTCAAGTTTTTGCCATTCATCCAGGGGCCGCGGAATTGCTTGGGGCAGTATCTCGCGCTGTTGGAGGCGCGCGTCGTGCTCGGCACGCTCGTGCGGCGGTACGCGTTCGCGCCGTCGAAGGCTCAGGGGAAGAAGCACACGAAGGCGATCCCGATCGCGCCCGCGAACGGGATGCACTTCACCGTGAGTTAGGCGCGCCGCCGCCGCGAGTAGAGTGTCGTCGAATGCCAATCTTATTCCTGTCACATCGCGCTGCGTCCTGTCGAAAAAGGGTGTTAAAATGATATGAGGGCCGATTCCCCGCCCTCGGCCGGCATCCCTCCGCGCGCGCGCTCGCGTCGAGAACCCGCCGCACGCTTCTCGAGAAGCGCACCGCCGCCGTCTTCGTCCGTTTCTCGAGCCCGCCGCGCGCGCTCCTTCGCATCGCGCGCGACGCCCGCGGATCTCCGAGGAGGAGGATCGACGCTCGGTCGAATCGGGAAGCCGCGGCGAGCGCGCGAATCGAATCGCGTCGACCGTCTCTCGCTCGCGCCATCGCGCTCGCTCGCCATGGGGATCGGCAGCCTGTTCATCGTGAACAACAAGACCTCCGCGCTGTGCGCGTGCAAGCACTGGGGCCCCGCGGTCGCGTTCGGCGCGTGCGACAAGGTCTTGGAGCGGCACCGGCTCAGCGCGAAGAGCAACGTCGTCGGCGACGTGTGCGTCGTCGACGGCTCGCAGTACCTCTTTCACGTCGCGCGCGGGGAGATCACGTACGTGGCGACGACGGAGCGCGAGACGGAGCCGCTCATGGTGATCGAGTTCCTGACGCAGCTGCACGTGGTTCTGAAGTCGTACTTCGGGGACGTCACCGAGGCGGTGTTGCAGGCGCGTCGCCCAGCGATCGTTCGGATCGATCCCCTCGCGCCCGATCGCCCCTCGACGATTCGACGACGATTCGATTCGACGCCGACTCGACTCGATTCGTTCGCCTCTCGTCCGAACCCTCCCTGACGCCTCCATCCCTCCTCCTCCTCATCCTCCTCCTCCCCATAGGAACACCACGTGACGCTGTACCAGCTCCTGGACGAGATGCTCGACAGCGGCGTCCCGGTGAACACGCACCCCGGCGGCCTCAAGGCGCTCGTCCCTCCGCCGAGCCTCGTGAATCGCGTCTCGTCGCAAGTCTTCGGGCATCAGGGCGTGCTCGTGAGCGATCAAGACCCCTCGAAGGCGCTGCCGTTGCCGTGGCGCTCGAACGGCATCAAGTACGCGTCGAACGAGATCTACCTCGACGTCATCGAGTCCATCGACGCGACGTTGGACGCGGAGGGGCGAGTCCTGACGTCGGAGGTGCACGGCGTCGTGGAGGTGAACTGCCGGCTCAGCGGGATGCCCGACGTGTCGCTGGGTCTGTCGAACTCGCACCTCATCGAGGAGTACAACTTCCACCCGTCCGTGCGGCTCTCGCGGTTCGCCGCCGACCGCGTCGTGTCTTTCGTCCCCGCGGACGGCACGTTCACGCTGATGACGTACAAAGTGCGCGCGCCGTCCAACGCGAAGCACGATTCCGCGTGGCGACCCAAGTACATCAAGCCCAACGCGTGGGCGGCGTCGCAGCCGGGGCACAGCGGCGGCGCTCTCGCGTCCGTCAGCGACCCGCGCGCCGCGCAGCTCCCTCTGTACATCCGCCCGCAGGCGACGTTCGGGGCGACGCAAGGCCGCGTGTCCATCGTCTGCGGGACGAAGCCCTCGGCGGAGAAGCCCGTGGAGGCGGTGCGATTGGAAGTTCGGCTCCCCGCGAGGACGAGCTTCGCGGATCCCACGTCCACGCACGGAGTGGCGACGTACGACGACGCGTCGCACAGCGTGCTGTGGAGCATCGAGACGTTCCCGAAGGATAAGACGCCGTGTCTGACCGTCGCGCTGAACATGGAGGAGAGCGAGGGGGGCGGCGGGGGCGGGGGGGGAGGGGGTTCCTCGAGCGAAAAGACGGCGCGCGCGAGGACGGTTTCTCTGCAAGAGATCGTGGACGTGCAGGCGACGTTCGCGGTGAAGGGCGTCGGCGTGAGCGGGATAAAGGTGGAGTCCGTGCAGGTGAGGAACGAGAAGTACACGCCGAGTCAGGGGGTGCGGTATCACACCCGGGGGGGGCGCGTCGTCGTGCGAACGTGACGTGACGCGACGCGACGTACGCGTAACGACGACACACTGACCGAAAAAGATCATCCTCTGTCATCGCTCAGCGCAAGCGCCCTCGAATCGTCGTCGTCCCCGCCCGTCGTCTCGTCCGCGCCCGCGGCGCGGGCGCACACCGTGCGACGCGCCGCGCGTCTCGTCGCGTTCGTTCGCACATGGCGTCGCACGTCGCGGCGATGCCCTCGCGCGGGTGCGCGCATCGCGTCTCGTCGTCGTCGTCGCCGTCGACGACGACGACGACGACGACGACGACGACGACGACGGCGACGCGTCGCCGTCTCGGAGGTCATCATCGTCATCATCTGTCTCGAAGCCGCGCGCGTCGTCTCGGCGCGCGTCACCGCTCGAACGCGCTGCCGCTCGCCGCCGCGTCCGCGTTCTCCCCCGCGGACGCCGTCGCGGCCGCCTTCGCGTCGTCCGCGCGGGTCCCGCTCCCGCTCCGCGACGTCCTCGCGCTCGGCTCCGTCGGCGACGACATCAGCATGGGCCTCTTCGCCGCCGCGCAGTCCGCGGACTCGATCGTCAGCGACTCCCTCGCCGGGAGCGTCACCCCCGCCACGTTCGCGATCGTCCTCCTCGCCGGGCTCGTGACGTCGCTTTCGCCGTGCACGCTGAGCGTCTTGCCGCTCACGATCGGATACATCGGCGGATACGCCGCGCCCAAGGCGGGGCAGGAAGATCTCGCCATCTCGGCCGCGATCGATCCGGAGGAGGAATCCGAAGACGCCAGGGCGGCGAGGGAGGCGAGGGCGGCGAAGGCCAAGTCGGACGCGATGACGGTGAACGGGATGGCGTTCGCGGGCGGGCTCGCGTCCACGCTCGCGCTCTTGGGCGTCTCCGCGGCCGCGGTCGGGAAGGCGTACGGGCAGAGCGGGTTGGGAGGGGACGATAAGCTTTTGCCGATCGCGGTGTCGCTGCTCGCCGCGGTGCGCGCGCGCGGCGCGACCGGCGTGTCCACGTGGATGTCGTTCGTTCGTTTTCAGCCGCACGTTTCTTCCACGTCGCGTCGTCTTCATCACAACTGACCAATGACCGCTCTCCACGTCAACAGACGATGGGCCTGAACCTCCTCGAGGTGATCGTCGTGCAGTTCCCGTCGTTCGGCAACGACTTCGACGCGCGAAAACTCTCGCTGCCGCCGCCGGCGCAATCGTACCTCGCCGGCCTCGCCTTCGCGCTCGCCGCGTCGCCGTGCAGCACGCCGGTTCTCGCGACGCTGTTAGGATACGTCGCGTCCAGCGGCGACCCCGTCGGCGGCGGCGCGCTGCTCTTGACGTACACGTCGGGTTACGTCGCGCCTCTGCTCGCGGCGGCGACGGTGACGGGGAGCCTTCAGAAGATAATGAGCGCGCGCGCGTACACGGCGTGGGTGACGCCCGCGAGCGGGTTCCTCCTCGTCGCGGGGGGGACGTACGGGTTCCTCAGCCGCGTCGCGCCGCCGATGTGACTATTTGTACTGTATGAGACTATCCTATAATAATAACTGAAGGTTATCACGACGAGGCTTCGGCGCGGCGGCTCGTCAGCGCGACCGAAACGCTCGCAAGGCGGCGAGCGTCTCGTACAACGTCTTCCTGCCCACCTCCCGCAGCCGCTCCACGTTCGCCGCCGGGATCGCCTCCGTGTCCGGGTGCGCGTCGATCGCCCTCGACACGTCCACCGTGCGAAGCAAGTGAATCGCGGGGTACGGCGATCGGTTCGTGTAACTCCCCGGGTCCGCCGGTTCTTCGCCTTCGAAGTAGTAGTTCGGATGAAACGAAGCGAGCTGGACCCTGCGCGACAGACCCGAGGACTCTAAGATGGCCTCGCATTCCTCGACGACGGCGAGGAACAGCACGAAGTCGTCGTCGAGCGCGTCCAGGCGCGGGGTCACGACGAGCGTCGTGGACGGCTCGGAGAGACTCTTCGCATCAGACGCCCCTGGAGACGCCTCCTCCTCCTCCTCCTCCTCGTCCACGTACTTCTCGTCCGCGGCCGTGTACGTCCCCGCGAGCGCGGTCGCCTCCTCCCTGAACGTCTCGAACAGCGCGTCGATCGTCGTCGCCTCCGCGACGACGCAGCGGATCGCGCCCGGGGTCGACCGCGGCGCGCGCGCGAACGGGCACAGGTTCTCGCCGATGACGACGTCGTCGAGCCATCGCATCGTCGCGACGCGGACGTCCTCCGTCGTCGGCGGCGGGAGAGCGGGCCTGGGATCGGTGTCGGTCGTCGTCGCGGAGGAGGACGCGAACGACGCGCCGCGATGGCGCGACCGACGCCCGCGGCGCCGTCGCCATCGCGTCTCCGTCGCCGTCGCGCCGACGCCCCCCAGGTTGAGATCGCCGGCGCGACCGCGACGCCACGACGCGGACGCCGCGACGCGCGTCGACGCGGTCGTCCACGGCGCCGCGCGCGTCGTCGGCGACGCCGTGGCGAAGAACCCGCGACCGAGCGCCCGCGCGGCCATCCTTCGCATCGCCCGCGCGCGTCCGGCTGTGAAGACGACACTCCCCACGCCGCGTCGTTGTTACTAGAGTTCGTGCGACAGATAACTTATGGTTCGATCACAAATCACCGCGCGCCCCGCACGCTCGAACGCGCGCGCCATGGCCCCTCCCAACTGCAACGCGATGGCCCTCGTCATCATCCCTCTCGCCCCCGGCAAAGCGGACGACGCGATCGCGCTGTTCAAGGACCACGAGATGGGATTGAAGTACACCCTCTCTCAGAAGGGCGCGGTTGATTTTGACATCGGCGTTCAGACCGCGGAGGTCCGTCGCGTCGCGTCGTCCGTCCCGTCGTCGCGCGACCGCTGACCGCTCCCCTTCGCGCGTCATGATACGATACCATCCATCCATCCATCCGCTGACGACCGACCCGACGTCTCCGCGCGCTATTCTATCTACGCTATCCGTCCCGTCGCAGGACGGCTCGCAGACCATGTACATCTTCGAGCACTGGCACGAGGAGGCGGACTACGCCGCGTACGTCGCGACGCGCGGGGACAAGGAGCTCATGAAGGAGTGGGACGCCGCGTTCGGGCCGTGCGTCGCGGGGCCGCCGACGATCAAGTGGTTCCCGAGGAAGTTCTCCGTGTCCAACGGCGCGGCGACGTGGTGAGAAGCGCGGCGCCGGGGGGGGGGGGGGGCGAAAGCGCGTCTCTCGATCGACGACCCGACGTCGTCTTCGGTCACGAACCGAGTCGTTTCGCGCCCGCCGCGGGACGCCGCACCCTTTTGAACCCTACAACACCCGACTACACACTACTACTGTAAACTCTCTCGGGAGGTTAACCCTAACTAAAGAGAACGGGGAAGACCCCTCACGCCGGGCCCTCGGAGACGCACGGAAGCCAGTACACGCGTTCCCCCGCG
>NW_003315886.1:90109-124885 GCF_000151265.4 Micromonas pusilla CCMP1545
GGCCCTTGCGTCGGGGGCCCCCCGACGATCAAGTGTTTCCCGAGGAAGTTCTCGGTGTCCAACGGCGCGGCGACGTGGTAAAAAGCGCGCCCCCGGGGGGGGGGGGGGGCGAAAGCGCGTCTCTCGATCGACGACCCGACGTCGTCTTCGGTCACGAACCGAGTCGCTTCGCGCCCGCCGCGCGACGCCGCACCCTTCTGAACCCTACAACACCCGACTACACACTACTACTGTAAACTCTCTCGTGAGGTTAACCCTAACTAAAGAGAACGCGGACGACCCCTCACGCCGCGCCCTCGGAGACGCACGGAAGCCAGTACACGCGTTCCCCCGCGATCGCGTCGCCGTCGTCCACCATGCACGCGCCGCAGCGAATCAACTCCCTCAACGCCGCGTCCGCGCGCGCGCCCTCCCACCCCGTGACGCGCATCAGCGACGTGCGCGTGACCGCGCCTCGCGTCGAAGTCCCCGCGTCGGCACGCCCCGAGTGGGAACCCCCCGAGTGGGCACCCCCCGAGTGGTGGGCGCCCCCCGAGCAGGCGCCCCCCGCGACGCGAATCACCTCGCCCTGGTCGGCGTTGAGCTCCGTCGGGACTGACGAGGATCGTTTCGGAGCGCGGTGATTCGCGTCAGTCGGAGCTGTGAGGCGTCGAGGTCGGGGAGAGAATCGCAGAAGTTCGCGCGGGAAAGGAAAAGTCCGTCCTCGAGGAACGGCGCGCACCGCGCGAACGGGGACGTCGTACAGTACTGTATGGGACCGGCGCGACGACAGAATGAATGAATGAATGAATGAACGAACGAACGAACCTGACCGCACGACGACGCGTCCTCCGACGTTCAACGCGCTCCACCCCCCGCCCAACACGCGCAGCTTCTCGATCGCCCTCAGGACGTCGTCCTCGCTGACTTTCGCCGCGGCGGCGCCGCGGCGCTTGATGACCGCGCGCATGAGGTTCTCGAGGTCGATCAGCCCGCCGTTCGCGGCGCGCGTGGCGAGGCACGCCTCGACGATGGAGACGCCGAGCTATACGAGCGAATGTCGGGGTGGAATTGAATGGCGTCAGTTGGCGTTAAAAAGCGTCGAGGACGGGGATTGAAAGCGGGGGGTGGGTTGAGAGAGACGACAGCGAAAGTCCTTAAGAAACGGCGTTCACCACGCGAACGCGGTCGTATGGGAACCAGTGTAAGGAGAACACACCTCGTAGTAAAAGTCGCCGATGCCGAGCACCTCGGCCCAGAACCCCTTGTTCGACGCGAGCGGGTCCACTCCGACGTTGGCGCACATCTTGTGAAACGACGCGCGGAACGCCGGGTCTCGCTTGATCGCGGCCTTGTGCTTCAGCGCGAACTTCTCGAGCGACGCCTTGAACTCCGCGAGCTGCGCGCGCATCGCTTGGAGGCGCTCGGCGTTCGCGTGCGCGCCGAGACGCTGCATCGTCGCCGCGGTCTGCGTCCTCTGCTGGATCCCCGCGATCCCGGGGCGGCGGCGCATGGCGCGCTGGAGGAGGGAGGGGCGCCGGCGGCGGTGTGCGCCCGCCGCGGCGTGCGTCGAGCGGGCGCGCGGGCGTGAAAGTGATGACGACCAGACGACGTCTGCGTGGGTTTCTGTTGTCGACGAACTGAGGGCCATTCCATACAAAAAAAGTTCACCGGTCAGTTGAAAGGGGACGCGATCAAGTGTTGAAACCGAGCGATGGGTGAAAAACTTTTGTATAGCAGCTGCTGAACGAAGCGAAAAGTCTCTCATCAAATTCAAATTTCTCGGGACAGACGACGCGGGCGCCCCCCCTCGGGCCTCGTCGACATGACGACCGCGGGCCCGAAGGTCGTCGTCGGCGCCGAGCGCGACGACTCGCGCGTCACCGGCGTCGCGCTCCCGCCCGGGTCGTCCGCGAGCTCGGACAAGGGCGCGGTGACGATGTCTCTCTCCGGTCTTCGGTGGAACCTCAGAGGCGCGCCCGCGTGGGTGCGCGCGTCGACGCGCTGGTGGGGCGACGAGGGCGACGCGCCAGCTGGCGCGCCGAAGCGCCGCCGCGCGTGGGCGCGCCTCGCGACGGAAACGTCCGCGGAGCTGACGTTTCCGGTTCGATGCAAGCCCGCGGGGTTCGCGCGGTACTGCCGCGACGCGCGCGCGGTCGTGATCGAGATCTCGGACGGCCGCACCGCGCGCGTCATCGCTGAGTGCTCCGTCGACGTCTCCTCCCTCGACGTCCATCACGCCGTGAACACGACCGTGCCGCTGTGCACGCGCGCGGGTAGCGCGCTCGGCGCGCTCGACGTCCGCGTCGCGATCGATTACGTCCCGGGGGCGGTGTCGTCGTTCGAGATGAACGAGCACATGTCGAGGGTGGACGACAAGCTGCCGTTGGCGCCGCCGCCGTCGACGAAGCCTCTCGCGGCGAGACGACGCGCGGAAGCCGAGGCCGAGGCTGCGCATCATCGGAGCATCCACGACGTCATTCGCCCGCCGACGCGCGTCGCGGTCGCGTCGGTGGTCCACGAGAACAAGCTCGCGCACTTGCGGTCGCTGCGGAGAAAGGGCGGCGGCGGCGCGGGGCACCCGCTGCCCGCGGAGGCGCCGATCGAAATACCCGTGGCTCCTCGTACGCCCGTCTCGAAGAGTACGAAGAATACGAACGACGAAACAAACGCCACCCCCTCGAGCGTTTTAGAGCTCGCGGAACGACTCGCGGCGCAGATGGACGACGCGCTCGCGTTCGACGCGCGCGCGTTGGAGACGTCGCTGGACATGAGCGATCGACGGTTCGATCGACGGTTCGTCGCGCCCGCGTCGCCGACGCGCGCGCGATGGTGGGGCGACGTGGGCGACAGCGTCCGCGCGTCGACGCGAAGCGACGCGAGCGGCGCGAGCGGCGTTTCGAAGGTCGACAACTACGATTTCGATCGCGACGACGACGACGCCGCGCTGTGCGCGGACGAGGCGATACTTCGCGAGCTCTTCTTCGTCGACGACGACGGCGAGGGCACCGGCCGCGCGAGCGCGGACGGCGCGTTGCTCACGGGTCCGACCGCGGTCAAAGCGCGCGAGGAGGAGGCCATCCGAGCGGTCGCGTCGCTCGCGGACGAGGCGGAGGCGGAGCTCGCGCGCGACGTCGCGATCACGCGCGCGGCGCGCGCGCGCGATGGACTGGACGAGACGCCGTGGGACGCGTTTGAAGACGTCGAGCCGCCCGTCGTCGGCCCCGTCGTCGAGCTGCGCCTCACCGCGCACTCGGGGCTCGTCCGCGCGTTAGACGTCGTGTCGGACGACGACGACGAGGACCGAGAAGGCGAACCGGCGGAAGGCGAAAAGGCGCCGTCAATATCGGCGTGGACCGGGTCCATGAACGCGGCGAAGCGCGCGGCGAGGCGCGCGGGCGTCCCCGAGTCGCTCGTCGTCGTGATCAAAGCCGGGTACGCGCCGGGCGAGCTCGGGCGCGTCGTCCTGGAGGGACTCGGCCCGAAAGGCGCGGGCGTCGCGCGCGTGAGGCTCACGGAGGCTGCCGCCGCGGAGCTGATGAGCGGCGAGAAGAATCTCGCGCTCGCGTTGGAGCTGTGGACGCCGGACCGCGCGGCGAACGCGGGCGCGCCGGCGTCGGACGGCGCCCAGAGGTCGCGCGGTATCGACACAGCTGGCGCGTCCGACAGCGCGGAGCTCGGCGCGCGGTTGTTCGGGCAGATGTTCGGCGACTTCGAGCGCGCGGACCCGGACGACATGCACGGCATCGCGGCGGTGCCGCTCGCGGAGCTCGCGAGGGATCTCGGGCGGGATCTCGGAGGGAGGAACGCGGCAGACGACGACGAGTTCCCGTTGAACCGCGTGTTCGAGGTGAGGAATCCGATATCGGGCGACCTGGGCGGGTACATCGGCGTGGAAGCGCGCGTCTTGTCCACGTGAGCACACAGCCGCGTCCCTTCTTCTTCTTCTTCTTCTTCTTCTCTAGATGTATTTTCGTTAGTATTACACGAGGAGGTATTTACGCGTGCGACTCGAAGGTTCGCGCCGCCGCGGCGCCGACCGAATCTTCTTCTAGATGAGCCCCGGCTTGATCGCCACCGAGGTGTGGGGCGGAAACCACGTGGACTTGTACACGTTCTCCCCCGCCTTCCACCCCGCGACGCCCTTCATGATCTCCGCCTCCTGCGCCGTCCTCTCTTTAAACGCCGTCACGTACCGTCGATCTTCCTCCGCTTGAAGGAACGGGATGAGCACCGCGCGCGCCGTCATCTTTTCCTCCGCGAGCCCTCGCCGCCGTTTGTTCCCTTGGCCGATCTGATAGAACCCGTACACCATCGCGCCGAGGTAGGCGCCGAACATCGCCGCGCCGGTCGGGCCGGTGGACGGGATGCGGCGCGCGTATCGCACGGAGGGGTATCCGCCGGGCGGGGGACCGTCCTGGAGTTGGGAGGAGAAGAGCGCGACGATGATGAGTCGACGAGATCGGAACGAATCGAACGAGCGAGCGAACGAACGAACGAACGAATTCTTAGGGTTCCTTCCGTCGCCGTCGCGGACGACGCGGCGTCGACGCGTCGTCGACGCCGCGTCGTCGCCGCGCTCGCGCGAGAAAGTTTCGCGAACGCGCGCGCGAGCGACATACCTGCATCACGGGCATGTCCATGACGGACTTCATCCCTTTGACGCCTCTCACGACCGCTTCGGTCATGACGCGAGACGACTGAAATCTACCGCTTCTTCCTCAAACGCGAAGAACCCCGCGCGTCGATCGCGCGCGCCGTGCACGCGGCGCCGCCGTCGCCGTCGCGCGACGCGAGAGCTGTGTCGAACGCGCGCGCGTTCGACGACGAACTCGCGGAGGTTTCTGCCGCCGCGGGAAGGTCGCGCCGACGACGCGCGAGCGTGCGTAGGCGTCGGCGGAGTGACCTCGCGCGCGTCTCTTCGCTCGCGCTGTGATGAGTACAACTACGTACTTCGTTCGAGTGCGGCAACGATCACGCGAGCGCGACGACGAGTCGTTCCTCTCGTTGGCGTTCGGTCCGCGCGCGCGCCCGCCGACGGCGACGACGCCACTCTGTACCGCACGGGAGATCTCACCGCCGCGCGCAATGTGCGTCCCCACCCGCTCGCGACCTTTCCGCTCTCCGACGCGCGCGACGTCGTCCGCGCGGCGGCGTCCGCGCGCGCGTCGCCGCGCGCGTCGCGATGGGTTTTCTTCTCTCGATCGGCGAGCGCGATCTCCTCCTCGCGGATGATTCGATCGTCGCGGGTCGAAGAGTCGCGCGGATCGCGCCCGCGTCCGCGCGATGCTTCGACCGCGCGGCGGCATCCTCCCGCGCGTCCGACGATCGACCGCGCCGTCCCTCCGCGCCGCGGTCGATCCGCGCGCGCGATCGCTCGCTCGACGATCCCTCCCCCTCCTTCCGCCCCGACGCGACGCTCGACGCTCTCCTCCGAGCCGCGAATAAACGATGACGCGCGCGATCGCCCCCCTCCCCTTGGACGCCTCTCCGACGCTCCATCCCTCCGCAGGTCCGACGACGAAGATCCGGTCGACATCAGGCCCGAGCTCGAGGAAGCGTGCAAGCCGAAGTGCGCCAAGTTCGTCGCCGCGTACGACGCGTGCGTCGAGCGCGTCGCGAAGGACACGACCGGAGAGGCGCACTGCACCGGGCAGTACTTCGACCTGTGGGGATGCGTCGACAAGTGCGTCGCGCCGACGCTGTTTAAGCACACGAAGTGAGGAGGCGGCGGGCGCGACGCGACGACGGGGCGGGCGCGACGTGATGACGTGCGCGACCGACGATTCGGTGACGCGGCGGGCTCGCGTTGAGCGTGAACGAGGCGTTCGGTGACGCGGCGCGGCGGGCGCGCGCGACGTCTCGGGTCGCGCCCCGAGCAAGATGTTGTGATGATCGTAGTACGAGCACGGTTCATTAAACGCCCGTCCTGTCCCTCTGGCGGTCGCGTCAGCGAACGCTCTCTCGTCGCCCGACTCGCGCGCTCCGCTCCTTCCTCTCTCGACGCCCCGCGACCGGCGGTCGCGGCACCTCGGGCGCGATCATCGCCGTCGCCGCGCCAGCCGCGTCGGCGTACTTCCCAGATCTGGAAGTCATCAGACGCCTCCGAGCCCCCCCCGCGCCGCCTCCTCCGTCTCTGCCGCCCGCCCCCCCGCCGCCCGCCGGCTCCACGGGCGCGAACACGTCGATCAGCGGCGCGTACAGCGGCCGCGTGAGCATCATCAGCAGCAGCACGATCGGCAGCGTCGCGAGGAGGACGCGCGCCCTCCGCGTCCCTCGCGCGTGCTCCGGCGCAATCGCGCGCAGATCCGCGCGCATCTTTTCGGCGCCGCTCTTGGCCTCCGCGGTGACGTCCGGCTCCTTCGGCTCCCGCGGTTTCGGCTTCGCTATTCCGCCCAGCTCGACGTCGTCCTCTCTGCGTCCGCGCGGATCCACGCACGCGAGGACGCCGCGTGCGAGTCGTTTCATGCTGTGACCGCGGAGGGGCGCGACGTCTGAGAGAAATATTTTATTTTTTCATCTGCCCGTGCCCGCCCGAGAAAAGTTCGTAAACGGCGACGTCGTCGTCGCGCCCCGTCATACCCATGCTGCCGCTGCGCGTGTACGGCGTCGCCTTCGCGTCGATGCTCGCGGGCGCCAGCGCGGTGCATCACGTCTACCAGCCCGACCTCACGATCCCGGAGTACGCGCCGGAGGAAGCGACGACCGTCGTCGAGACGCCGACGAAGCCGCGCTTTCGCTGGCCGCGGTGGTAGCGTCGGATTCGAACGACGAACGACGACGACGACGACGTCGACGACGACGACGACGACCGTCATGCCCTCGCCCTCGCCCTCGCCGCCGCCGCCCATCCCGACGAGTGCGACGTGGTTCACCCCCGAGCGCCTCCTCGCGCTGTTCTGCGCGATGAGCATGCTCATCTACCTCGACCGCGGCGTCATCTCCTCCGCGGCGGTCAGCGGCGCACCCGGCACGCGCTCCGCCCCGCTCGGGTCCGGCCTGCAGGGCGAATTCGATATCGGCTACGCGGAGTACGGGCTCCTGCAGGCGGCGTTCATGACCGGCCTGCTGATCGGATGCCCGATCTTCTCGTCGCTCTCGAAACGCCGGAACCCGTTCAAGCTCATCGGCGGCGGTCTCGCGTGCTGGACCGTCGCGACGTTTCTCTGCGGCGTCGCGCCGAATTACGCGTCGCTCTTCGTCGCGCGCGCCGTCGTCGGCGTCGGCGAGGCGTCCTTCTGCGCGCTCGCGGCGCCATTCATCGACGACTACGCCCCTCCATCGCGCAAGACGACGTGGCTCGCGACGTTTTATCTCTGCATTCCGTTGGGGATCGCGTTCGGGTTCATGTACGGCGGCGTCGTCGGGAGCGCGCTCGGGTGGCGATGGGCGTTCATCCTCGAGTCGGTCGCGATGGCGCCCGTGGTGGCGTTTTGCGCCGACGCCGCGCCGGTGCCGATGCGCGGAGTGAACGGCGGGTGTCGCACACACAGCGGCGATGGAGGCAGCGACGGCGAAGAGGAGGAGCTCGGCGCGGACGGGTCCCGGGGCGGGCGCGAGGGCGCGGAGGATCGCGTCTCGCTGTTGGCGGCGGCGGAGGTGAGACTGCTTCCCATACGACCCCGTTCGCGTGGTGCACGCCGTTCCTTAAGGACTTTTCCCGTCGTCACTCTTCACCCGCGCTTCCCTTTCAACGTTTGACCGGTAAGACGTTCGACTGACCGATCGCTTCACCCACGCAGGCGGCGGCGGCGGCGGCGGAGGCGGCGACGCTCGAGGGGGGCGCGCGCGGGGACGCGGACGACGGCGACGTCGATCTCGCCGTCGATATCGACGACGCCGACGCCGGAACGGGCGCGAATGAGATGACCGCGTCCGCGACGCTGCGCCGCCGCGCCGCGCGCGACGCGACGCGCGCGGCGGCGGCGACGAAGACGATGCGTTTGGATTTCCTCCGCGACGCGTCTCAACTCGCGAAGATACCAGTATACGTCCTGACCGTCGCCGCGTACGTCGCGTACACCGCCGTCGTCGGCGTGTACGCGGTGTGGGGCCCGAAGGCTGGGTACGCCATCTACGGCTCCGCGCTGAAGACGCGGGGCGACGCGGACTTCGCGCTCGGGGGCATCACCGTCGTCGCGGGCGTAGTCGGGACGCTGCTCGGCGGGCGCGCCGTGGACGCGTTCGGCGCGTCCCGGCGCGCGGCGATCACCGTCTGCGCGGTCAGGCGCGTTCTATCTCATCACACTGGTCCCCATACGACCGCGTTGGCGTGGTGAACGCCGTTTCTTGAGGACTTTCTCTCCCGGCGTGTATTTCTCTCCGCCCAGGGTCCCTCGCGTTCGATCCCGACGCGCCTCGACGCCTTTCAACTCATCCGCTTCTGACGCCTTTGAACTCCGCCCCGATGTCATCGCTTCGTATGATGGACCCTCGGCCCTCAGCTCCGTCGCCGCGTTCGCGCTTCTCGAGGCGTCTTTTCAGGCGCCGACGTTTGCCATCTTCGCGTGCGTCTTCTTGATCGGCGAGACGCTCGCGTTCGTCGTGCAGGCGCCCGTGAACGCGGTGATCCTGTGGTCAGGCGCGTTCTATACACTGGTCCCCATACGACCGCGTCGGCGTGGTGAACGCCGATCCTTAAGGACTCTTGCCGTCGTCTCTCTCCGCCCAGGGTCCCTTGCTTTCAATACCCGCCCTCGACGCCTTTCAACTCCGCTTCTGACGCCTATGAACTCCACCCCGATATCATCGCTTTGTATGGAACGGCCCTCAGTGCCGCCGGGGACGCGGCCGCTCGCGTGCTCGATGACCACCGTGCTCGTGCACGCTTTCGGGGACGTGCCGACGCCGCCGCTGTTCGGCGCGGCGCTGAGCGCGACGGGGAGGCGACGCGCGGACGGCGCGCCGACGCCGGACGACTGGCGTCGCGTGTTGAGCGCGTTCACGACGTTGATGGCGGTGGCCGCCGTCGTCTTCGCGGCGGCGGCGCCGGCGGCGCGACGGAGCGTCGACTACCGCGCGGCGATTCCGGCGACGGAGGGAGGCGCGCGGTCGCCATCGCGGGGGGGGGGGCGACGCGGGAGCGGGGACGAGGGCGTCGAGGAGACGCTGCTCGCGCCGTTGCACGACGATTGATCGAGGAGGTGGAGGCGGAGAGCGCGCGCCGCGCGTACGACGTACGAAGGTACGAAAGTACCTAGGAAGCAACTTAGCCATCGGAATAACTGAACGAGACTACAGAGAAAGTCTAGAAGAATCCTTCGCGTCTTCACTCGTCCCCGCGCGAACGCGGACGCGTCCTCCGCGGGCGCGAGACCGCGACTTCCTTCTTCCGTTCCCCCCCTCCCCCAAAAATCCCCCCAGACGCGCGCGCGCGCGCCCTCCGCCCGCCGCGATGCCCGTGCCGTTCGTCACCGTGGACGTCTTCACGACGCGGAAGTTCCGCGGCAATCCTGCCGCGGTCGTCCTCCTGTCGTCGTCCGCGCCGCAACCCCCGGAGGCGAGACCGGACGATCCCCCCGGAACGTTCCACTGGCCGCCGGCGTCGTACCTCGCGAACGTCGCGCGCGAGTTCGCGCTCTCGGAGACGGCGTTCGTGCTCCCGACGCGCGTTCCCGTCGACGACGAGGACAAGCCGCGGGACGACAAGAGCGGCGAGCCGGAGGCGTTCAGCATCCGATGGTTCACGAGAGACGGCAGCGAGGTCGACCTGTGCGGGCACGGCACGCTCGCCGCCGCGCACGCGCTGTGGGACACGCACCTCGTGTCGCGGACGCGCGTCGTCGTGTTCCGCACGCAGCGCGCGGGGGATCTGCGCGTCGTCCCGGTCGGGGGATGGCAAGGCCTGGGCGAGGGGCTCGCGGAGATCTCGCTGCCGCTGTCGGCGCCGACGCTCGAGCGCCTCGGCGCGGACGCGGAGAAGTGCGACGCCGCCGCGGTGACATCCGCGCTCGGGCTCCCCCTTCTTGACGGGACAACGCGCGTGAAGGTGATCGGGCGGAACGAGATCGGGGACACGTTCGCGCTGCTCGAGGACCAGAAGACGCTGCGCGCGGCGACGCCGCGATCCGACGCGATCGCCGCGCTCGGCGGCCGCGGGTTGGTGATCACGTGCGCGGCGACGGAGAAGCTCAACGACGAGGTCGACGCGGACTTCGAGTCGCGGTTCTTCGGGCCGAACATCGGGATCGACGAGGACCCGGTCACGGGATCGGCGTTCTGCGGGTTGGCGCCGTATTGGTTCGAGGCGCTGAGAGAGCTCGTGGACGAGAAGACGGCGGCGGCGGAGAGAACGAGGGCGGCGAAAGAGGCGGCGGGCGCGTCCGGGGGCGTCGGCGACGAGGGGAAAGACTTCCCGGACGGGAGCTGCGGCGTGGGGTGCAAGCGCGTGGACCATTCCGCGCCGGTCGAGCGCGCGGTCGAGTTGATCGGGTACCAGGCATCGCGCAGAGGCGGTTTCGCGAAGGTGTCCGTCGACGGCGACAGAGTACGCGTGAAAGGATGCGCGACGACGGTGATGACGGGGCACATCTTCGATTTGAAGTCCATCACCGAGGCGCCGTGAGTGACGTCGTGGGGTGACGTGACGTGGGGAATACAGTGTGATGACGCGTCGTCCGTGGTCGTCTCGTACGCCGCTGGTCGTTTTGTTCTAGCTCGGTGGTACAGTAGAGAGAACGAATAAAGTAGTCTAGTATTATCTCGGGAACGCTCGCGTCACGCCTCGCCGCCGCCGCCGCCGCCGCCCTCCCCCGCGTTCTCCTCCTCCCTCGCGGCGGCCGCGTCCTTCTCCCTCTGCTTCTCCAGAATCTCATCCGCGACTCTCTCCTTCCATCCCTCCTCGCCGCCGTCGTCCATGATGCCGAGGACGCTCCGTCCCATGATCGCGAAGGTGACGACGTCCGCGAAGACTAAGATGGCGCCGAGCTTGCCAAACTTGATCGCGGTGGACGCCGTGAACGCGCCCTCCCCCGCGGGCGCGGCAGCCTCCGCGTCGTCGCCCGCGCGCTCTTCTTCTCTCGCGACGCCGGGCGCGGGCGCCGCCTTGAGGAGGGCGCCGCCTTCGCCGCCGCCGCCGCCGCTCTCCGACAGCGCAGCCTTGACCTCGGACGAGAGCGCGCCGACGCCGCCGATCGTCTCCTCGAAGAGCCAGTCGATGGGCTGCTTCCCCGCGGCGAGCGCGGCGGGCGGCGACGCGACGGCGACGGCGAACGCGACGGCGACGGCGAACGCCGTCGTCGTCTTCGTCTTCGTCGTCGTCGCGAGGACGGCGGCGGTCGCGTCGGTCGGGGCCGCCGCGACGTCGCGTCGCGAGGGATCGCGATCGGCGCTGCTGCTGCTGACGCGGCCGCGGCATCTGGACGAAGACGACGACGACGACGCGGGGCGACGCGTCGCGGACGCGGAGACGCGCGCGCGGCGCGACGCGTCGCGGAAGGAAGACGCCGCGCGCCGCGGCCGCGCCGCCGCGGTGGGATGTCCCGCGAGAAGCGTCATCGCGAAGGCGGGCGGCGCGCGGACGCGAGTGACGAGGCGCGGCGCGGGACGAATCGAATATCGAACTTATGCGAGCGGAAGATACGGTTCCCGCGCATTCATCGGACGCGCCGAGGGGGTCGACGGCGGCGGCCGGCGGGGATGGCGGCCGCGAAGCAGAGCCCGCGGCGCGACCCGCGCGCGCCACGCTCGTCGCCGCAGGCGGTCATCACCTTGCTCTCCGACGACGAGAGCGAGAGCGAAGTCTCGACGTCGGACTCGGAAGAAGGCATCGCGCTCCCCGGCGGACGACGGCGGCAGCGGAGTAGGATGCCGCGAACGACGACGACGACGACGACGACGACGGAGGACGGCGGCGCCGGCGCGGGCGCGACGACGAAGCGCAAGCTGACGCCGCGCGGGAAGCTCGCGAAGGGGAAGAAGAGCAAGACGAAGGGCGTCTTCAAGAAGGTCGTCAGCACGGCGTCGCCCGCGGCGAAGCGGACGGGCGCGCCGAGCGCGAATCGTCGCGACGACGACGACGACGACGAGAACGACGTTTTCGCGTCGGACGACGACGACGACGACGCCGACGACGCGCCCGCGGTCCTGCAGCACGTCGTGCGCTACTCCTCGATCGACCAGCCCGAGAACCGAACGAAAGTCAGTCGACTCCACCTGGAGTGGGCGGAAGGGGACGTCGAGCATCTCGAGGTGGGCGACTTCGTGGAGGTGCCAAATCTCAACGAGGACGAGTACGACGCCGACAGGAGGGGCGCGTCCTCGTCCGGCGGCGCGATTCCAACGAAGGTCTCCGTCGCGCTCGTGCGCGATATCATCGAGACGAAGAAACGCGGCGTGGAGATCAAGGTGTCGTGGCTGTACGATAAGCAGGACGTCGACGATTGCGTCGGGAGAGGGCGCTGGGTCCCGACGCGCGCCGTCAAGTGCGTCCCATTATTTTCGAACGAATCCCCGTACGATGCGACCGCGTTCGCGCGGCGCACGCCGTTTCTTGAGGACAGACTTTTCCCCACGGTCACGGGTTCGATCCCGACGCGCCGCGACGCCTCTCATCGACTCCGTCTGACGCGCCTCCGTGCGCCACTCCGCCCCGACGTCACTTCGCGCACTGGCGCGACGACCCCTCAGGCGAAACGAGCGGTTTTACCACCACAAAACCGTGGACGCCATCTCCCCGGAGACGATCACCGCGAAAGCCGCGGTGTACTTCGTCGCCGACCGCGCGAACGCGCTCAAGTACGGCTCCTCGAGCGGCGCGAAGAAGTGGTACTTCGTGCACGAGGTCGTGGAGTTCACCAAGACGCCGAGCGGACACAACGCGGTGAAGTTTCATCCGATCACCGACACGGATTTCGAGCCGGAGTTGAGGCGGCTGCTGCGAAAGCTGTGCCCGGCGGCGGCGCCGACGGCCGCGGCGGCGCTCGCGGCGTCGCCGCCGTCCGCGCCGTCGACGAACGCGTACGAGCGAGAGCGCGAGGAGAACATCCGACGAAACCGGGAAGCGCTCGAGGCGCTGCGCGCGAAGAAGCGCGCGTCGTCGCCGTCTCCCCCTTTGCGGACGAACAGCTCGACGGTCGAGGACGACGACGGCGGCGGCGGCGGATTGGCTGACGTGGCGGCTGACGTGGCGTCCAACCCGAAGCCGTCGACGTCGTCCGACGCGGCGAGAAAAGCCGCGGACGGGTTCATCGCCGACGAGTGCCCGGTCGACGAGTTCGTCGCCCCCGAGTGGGACGCGTGGGTCCGCTCCACCGCGGCGGCGGAGGTGAGACTGCTTCCCATACGACCCCGTTCGCGTGGTGCACGCCGTTCCTTAAGGACTTTTCCCGTCGTCACTCTTCACCCGCGCTTCCCTTTCAACGTTTGACCGGTAAGACGTTCGACTGACCGATCGCTTCACCCACGCAGGCGGCGAGCAAGAAGAAAGCCGCGGAGGAAGCCGCGGCGGCGGCGGACGACGCGGCATCCGACGACCCTCTCCTCGCGACGACGACGACGACGTTCGCGCCATACGGCGACGTCGCGGAAGGAAGCACGCGGCCGGTCGCGCTCGGGAAGCTCCAGGACGCGCTCGCGCGCGCGGTCGGCGTGGACCTCGCCGCGGCCAGAGACGTCGTCCGCCGCGCCGCGCGCGTCGAGGCGGCGCTCTTCCATCAGGCGCGTTCACGTTTACACTGGTCCCCATACGACCGCGTTCGGGTTGTGAACGCCGATCCTTGAGGACTTTATCTCCCGGCGTTTGTTTCTCTCCGCGCACCCCTCGCGTTCAATCCCGACACGCCTCGACGCCTTTCAACTCCGCTTCTGACGCCTTTCAACTCCACCCCGATATCAACGCTTCGTACGGATCCTCGACCCTCACTCAGTCCCCGGGGCTCACCGGGCACATGGGGTACAACGCGAAAGCGCGCGCGCTGCTCGTCGGTTTGAACTCCAACGCGTCGATCGCGGAGAGAGCCGCGCGCGGGGAGATCGAGCCCGACGCGCTGCTGCAGATGAAACCGGACGCGTGGGTGGAGAACATCGACGACCACTGGCGGAAAAAAACCGAGGAAAAGTTGAAGGCGGAGAAGGCTGCGGAGGCGGAGCGCGAGGCTGCGGTCGGTCGGTGCCAGCTGTACATCCCGGGGAAGGACGGCACGGAGAAGATCGTGGAGGTGAGGCGGTGAGCGGCGACGCGCCGCGGGGGCGAGGGAAGAGGGGGAAGTAGTGGAAGTAGCGAGCGGAAAGAACGAGACGAAAGTTCGACGAACTCATCACACAGCACGGCTCATCTCACGAACAACTGCTCAGGGTCATTCCATAAACATTCGGTTCATCGGTCAGTTGGTTGAAAGGAGACACGATCAAGTGTTGAAACCGAACGATGGGTGAAATACGTTTATAGACGAACGCACCTGAACGGACTTCCAGCGCACGTCGACGTGTCACCGCCCGAACGCGTGCCAGCCACAACCGATCTATCCGTCGCGCGTCCACTCCACGACGCGCGCCGAGCTCATCGACGCGCGCATCGCGATGATGACGACGACGACCGCATCGATGGCGACCGCGACGCGTCCCCGCGTCGCGACGCGCGGCCGCGCGGCCGTCGCGGCGGCGCGGCCCGCGGCGACGGCCGCCCGCGGCGTCGGCGTCGTCGGAAGCGCGGCGTCTTCTTCGTCTTCGACGTCCTCCTCGCGCGTCGCCGTCCGCCGCGCCGCGGCGCCGTCGCTCCTCTCCTCGCGCCGCGCGTCCTCGCGCGGGTCCGCCCTCGTCCCGACCGCGATCGCGTCCCCCCCCGCGTCCTCCCCCGCGACGGAAGACGCCGCGGGCGAGCCGTCGTCGTACGATTGGCACAACCAGTGGTACCCCGTCGCGTTCGTCGCCGACCTCGTCGACGACGCGCCGTTCACGTTCACGCTCCTCGGCGAGCCCCTCGTGTTCTGGAAGGACAAGACGACGACGACGAACAGCGCGAGCGGCGGCGGGACCTATCGATGCACCGCGGACAAGTGCCCGCATCGCCTCGTCCCTCTGTCCGAAGGGAGGGTCAACGACGCGGGCGAGATTGAGGTGCGTTCTATACACTGGTTCCCATACGACCGCGTTGGCGTGGTGAACGCCGATCCTTAAGGACTTTTGCCGGCGCATCTCTCCGCCCGCCCCTCGCTTTCAATCCCCGACCTCGATGCCTTTCAACTCCATCTGACGCCTTTCAACTCCACCCCGCCATCGCTTTGTATGGAACGACCCTGAGTGCGGGTACCACGGCTGGACGTTCGACGGCGCCTCCGGGAAGTGCACGTCCATCCCGCAGCTCCCGGCGACGGGGAACGCGATCGACACCGCGCTCGCGTCACCGCGGTCGTGCGTGACGCCGTACCCGACCGCGGTCGCGCAGGGGATGCTGTTCGTGCTCCCGGTCAGCGCGTTGAAGTCGGACCCGGCGTCGCGGCCGCCGGTGCCCGTGATTCCCGAGATCGACGACCCGGGTGCGTCCCGTACACTGGTCCCCATACGACCGCGTTCGCGTGGTGAACGCCGTTTCTTAAGGACTTTTGCCGTCGTCTCTCTCCGCCCACCCCCCGCTTTCAATCCCGACACACCTCGACGCCTTTCAACTCCGCTTCTGACGCCTTTCAACTCCACCCCGATATCATCGCTTTGTATGGAACGACCCCCAGACTGCGTGGTGCAGGACATCTCGCGCGACCTCCCGATGGATTACGCGACGCTGTTAGAGAACGTGATGGACATCTCGCACGTGCCGTTCACGCACCACGGCAGCGTCGGTCGACGCGAGAACGCGACGCCGGTCGTCGCGGAGCTCACGACGGAGCTCGCGGACGGCGGGTTCGAAGGGATCTGGAAAGAGGGTCCGAGGAACGGCAAGTACGGGTCTCAGTACACGCACTTCCAAGCGCCCGCGCTGATGCGCCACACGCTGCGGACGGACCAGTTCACGACGCTGACGGTCGTGTACGCGGTGCCGACGACCCCGGGAAGGTGCCGTCTCATGGCGCGGTTCCCGTTCATATTCAAAGCCGCGCCGCCGAGGTTTTTCTTCAAGCTCGTCCCGAGGTGGTGGTCGCACCTGAACCAAAACTCCATCCTCGAGGACGATCAGATCTTCCTTCACAAGCAGGAGCGCTTGATCGAGATCGAAAAGAACGTCAGAGGGAAAGCTTACGCGCAGGCGTGCTACATGCCGTCGCAGGCGGACACGTACGTCGGCGCTTTCCGCCGATGGATCGTCGACAACGCGGGCGGGTCGCCGGCGTGGCCGAAAGGGATGAAGGACGCGCTGCCGCCGCAGGTGCGTTCTATACACTGGTCCCCATACGACCGCGTCGGCGTGGTGAACGCCGATCCTTAAGGACTTTTCCCGGCGATACTCTGCGCCCAGCCCTCGGTTTCAATCCCCGCCCTCGGCGCCTTTCAACTCCAACTGACGCCTTTCAACTCCACCCCGACGCCGCAGCTGACGACCAAAGAGCAGATCCTCGACCGCTTCCACTCGCACACCGAGCACTGCAAGTCGTGCGCGGTCGCGCTGTCGAACCTGACGAAGATTCGCAAGGCGCTGCGGGTGGTCGCGTTGGTCGCGCTCGCGGCGGCGGCGGGGACGTTCGCGCGCGCGGCGCCGCCGAAGGTGTGGATCGGATTGTCCGCGATCGCCGCCATCGCGGCGGGGATTCGCGAATGGATGGGAGGGCTCGTGGGGAAGATGAAGGTGGGGCCGTATCCGCCGCCGAGGAGGCCGCCGAGTCTGATGGAGGCCGCGCTCGAGTCCGCGAGGATCGGGTTGATCTAGCGTGTAGGGCTAGTCGTAGATAGAGGTCCGCGGGGTCGGGCTTCGACGCGCCTTTAATAAGAAATTTACAGCTGTGCAGCATCGGCAGTTCGGCACCGGGCCGCCCGCCGCCCGCCCGCTCATTCCGCCCGCCGAGGTCGTAGGTTAACGGTGGTTCGACTCAGCCGTCACGACGCTCCGCGCGCCTCTCGTTCTCTCTCCATGAGCGGCGTCGTGGACGCCTTCGCGGCGTGGCTGACGTCGCACGGCGCGAGCTTCGACGCCGTCGAGCTCCGCGACGCGACCGCGGACGACGCCGCGCGGCGATCGGCGGCGAACGACGCCGACGACGACGACGACGTGTGCCACGACGGATGGCAGCGCGGCCGCGGCGTGTTCGCGCGCGCGGACTTCAAGAAGGGCGACGTCGTCGCGTCCGTGCCGTACGCCGCGTGCATCGGCACCGCGGGCTTGCGGTCCGTCGTCGGGAGCGGGAAGCCGCCGCCGTTCGACGGCGCGACGCCCGCGGAGTGCCTCGCGTGGCAGCTCTTTCAGATCGTCGGCGACGAGCGTTGGGCGCCCTACGTCGACGCGCTCCCCGCGACGATCGACGCGCCGTGCAGCGGGTGCTGGGACCACGGCGAGATCGCGGAGCTGCAGATCGGCGACGCGATCGCGTCCGTCGCGGTCGCGCTCGGGAAGGATCTCAAGTCCGCGCGGCGCGTCGTCGTGATCGTCGAGGGCGACGATTGCGACGACGACGAGAAAAAGAAAAAGACGCACGAGCGTTGGCTCTGGGCGCTGTCGTGCGTGCGATCGCGCGCGATAGGGCTCACCCCGGAGGGCGGCGGCGCGAAACAGGTCATGCTCGTGCCTCTGGTGGACATGCTGAACCACGCGCACGAGGACGCGTCCGTCGCGTGGTCGTCCGCGATAGACGACGACGACGTCGACGCCGACGAATCGAAATCGAAATCGAAAACGAAAACGAAAACGAAGACGAAGACGAAAACGAAGACGGACGCGACCGAACCCCCCCCCGCCGGCGGACGCGTCACGCTCGTCGCGCGGCGCGACATCGCCGCCGGGGAGGAGCTCTTGATCACGTACTCCGAGAAGTCCCCGACGGACCCGTTCACGCTGCGAATGGGCTTCGTCGGCGGCCACAACCCGCACGACTCCGTTCAGATCTTCGTCAATCTCCCGCACGCGGCGGGGTGGTACGCGGACACGTTCAAGAGCGAGGGCGGGGAGGACCTCGTCGACCGCGCGGTCGCGATGCACGTCGCGGAACAGATCGAGGCGTCCATTCGGACGTTCGCGCCGGAGGAGTCCGCGCCGAGGCTGGGGTACGGCGGACAGTGCAGCGAGTACTTGGTCACGATGTTTGAGCGATTTAACAAAGAGGTGGCGCCCGAGGAGGATCCGCACGCGTTGGCCGCGCACGCGGTGCGGCTGCGGTGCGAGGAGCTGCTGCTGTCGTACCCCACGAATCTCGCGGAGGACATGGAGCTGTTGGACGCGCCGGAAGGGTCAAGCTCGCGGCGGTTCAAGCTCGCGGTGGAATTTCGGCTGCGGAAGAAGGCGATCTTGCAGCACATGTTGATGGCGGCGGAGGACGTCGCGGAGGAGGAGGCGGCGCTCGCGGCGGCGGCGAAGGCGGAGAACGGCGCGGGAGGGGGGAAGGGCAGAGGGAGAGAGAAAGAGAAAGAGAAGAAGAAGGGCGAGGGCGAGCGGTGAGAGGAGCCGCGTTTTCGTGCGCGGGCGTTGAAAACGCGTCGCGGGTTCCGTTCGTCTCGTCTCGTCTCGTTTCGTTTCCACGTCTCAATTTAATCGCTCGCTCGCTCTTCTTACTTCGGCCACCTCGCCGGATCGATCGGCGCGAAGCAGTGCCGCGTCGGCGCCGCCATCGCCGCGTCCCTCACCACGCTCGCGCGCTCCTCGTCGCTCAGCAAATGCAGCGGCGGCCCGTCGCTCCCGGGCTCTCTCCGCGTCTCCCTCGCGTGAAGCTCCCCCGCGTCGATCATCGCGTCGACAACTTCCGTCGCGCACCGCGGCGTCAACGCGGGCGTCAGACGCTTCGCGAGGCTGGCGATCGGTATCCCGGGGAACCGGATCACCTCCGCGAGCGCGCGGCGTTTCAGACCGGCGAGGAACGCGTCGTTCGTCGCCCCGCTCGGGGTCACCCACGGGCGGATCTGCGGCGCCTTCGCCTTCGCCTTCGCCTTCGCCGCGCCCGCGCCCGCGGCGTCGGCGTCGGCGTCGGCGTCGGCGTCGGCGTCGGCGTCGGCGTCGGCGCGCGCAAACTTCGCGTGCTCGATCGTCGTGAACCTCGCGCCGTGGAACGCGTTCACCGCGACGCAATCGCACGTCGCGTCGTTCGCGAGCCGCGTCAAAACCTCCTCGCACGCGTCGACCGGGACCACGACGCCGCCGGTTTCGGCGGTCGAGAGGTCGGCGGCCGAGGACGTGAGCGCGGCGGCGAGCACGCGCACGGAGACGCCGCCCGCGCCCGCCGCCGTCACCGCCGCCGTCGCCTCGTCGCGCGTCGGCGCGCGCGTCGCGTACGCGCGCCCTCCGACTTCGATCGGCGGCGCGGACCCGGGCGCGTGCCCGAAGCTCGCGTACGGCGTCCACCCCGACGACGCGGACGCGGACGACGGCTCGCGCGAGGTGACGCCTTTGATCGCGACGCGCAGGTTCACCGCCGCGTTCGGAAGGTCGCCCGGCGCGGTTCGATCGTTCGCCGCCGCGTCGTCGTCTTCGTCGTCGTCGTCGTCGTCGTCGCGTGAGGGAACGCGTCCGAAGTGCTCCGATAACGCCTCGAACGCCGCGGGGGTCACCGCGTCGAGCTCGACGACGCCCGCGACGACGCCCGCGAGGATCGCGAACACGTGCGCGGAGCTCGGCGCGACGACCCTCGCGGCCTCTCCGCGAAGGTCGCCGGCGCCGGCTCCGAACCGCTCCGACAACGCGGCGGCCACCTTCGCCGCGTCCGCGCAGCCGCGCGCGCCGAGGACGGCGTCTTCGTCGTCCGCAGCTCGCGCGAACCGTTCGGACAGCTTCAAGGTCCCGAACGCCGCGTCGGTTGACGTTCCGTCTTCCCCCCCCGCGTCAACCGCCGCGGTCGTCGTCGCGTCCTCTCCGTCTGGCTCCGGCTTGACGCTCGCCAACAGCTTCGCGCGTCGTAACATCGTCACCGCGTGCTCGACCGCGTCTTCGCCGATCGCGGCGATCGTTTTCGCGACGCGCGCTTTCACGTCGCGGTCGAGCGCGACCCCGGGAGGCGCGGACAGAAGCGTGGATTTCACGAGCTCGAGCGCGTTCGCGCAGCGGGTCATAAACTCCGGGTCTCGACGAACCGCCCTCGTCGCCGCCGCCGCGGGGGAGCGCGGCGCGAAGCGCTCGAAGGACGCGCCGCCGCCGACGTCGGAGTCGGAGTTGGAGTCGTCGCCGCCGTCGCCGTCGTCTGACGTGTCATCGTCCGACACGTCCGACGTTTCTGCTGACGTGTCATCGTCCGACGTGGACGCGGCGGCGCCCCGCGCGACGATCGCCGCGAGCGGGACGTCGTCGTCGGACTCGTTGAGCATCCCGCCGCGCTTCTGCTTCTGCTTCTTCGCCCGCGCGACCGCGCGCCTCGCGCCGCCGTCGGAGTCTCCGAGATCGCCGTCGGAGTCGTCGGAACCGATCGCCCTCCTCGCGTCGCGTCGCCGTTTTTTGCCCCCCGCACCCAAACCCGGACCGGGACCCGAACCCGAACCGGCACCGGCACCGGGACCGGGACCGGCACCCGAACCCGAACCGGGACCGGGACCCGAACCCCGGACGTCCGCCGCTTCCCGTGTCGACATCGGGTGCCGCTCGAGCACGCGCGCCACCTCCGCGACCACCTCGGCGTCGATCTGCGCGCACCACTTCCCTTCGCGGTCCCACAAGTTCGAGGCGGCGTTCGAGCACGCGCCCTCCGCGCCGCCGCCGTCGGCGGCTTCGGGGGCGGCCGCGGCGGGACCCGCGGCGGGACCCGCGGCGGGACCCGCGCCCTCGATCTTTTTACGCAACATCGCCTCCGCGGCGCGTTGGTTTCGCGCCGCCGCGCCTCTCGCGGCGACGCGACGCACGACGCTCGCGATCTCCTCCGATCGCTCGCCCGCGTCCATGGCCTTCCACCGGCGCGAGCACGTCTCGCGCGCCGCGGGGAGTCGCTCGCCGACTTCGACCGCGGCGCCGACGAGCCTTCTCGTGCCGCGCTCGCCGTACACGATCCGCGTTCGCACGAGCGCGAGCAGAAGCTCTCGGTCGTCGCGCGCCGTCCACGTGTGCCTCGTCCGGTACGGCGGAAACGCGAAGTTGACGCGACGCTTGCGGCGCCCGACGTCCGCGAGGGCGACGTCGTCGTCGTCGTCGTCTTCTTCTTCTTCCTCCTCCTCTTCTACTTCTTTTACGTCGTCGTCGTCGTCGTCGTCGTCGTCGTCGTCGACCGTGAAGTCCGGGTCGTCTTTATCGCCGTCGTCGTCGACGGCGGCGGCGGCGGCGGCGGCGCCTCCGCGGCGGCGTCTGTACGCCGCCGCCGCGGGATTCTCTTTCGACGCGCGCGCGGCGATGAGCGCTCGTCGATCCGCCGCCCACTTGTGTCTATCCGTGGGGACGCCGTCGACGTCGACGACGTCCGAAGAAGCCGCGGCGTCGGCGCGTTTCACGCGCTTCGACGCGCCGCCGCCGCCGACGGCGCGCAGCCGACCCGTGACGTTCTTCCGGTTCCGGACCACCCCGAGCCCGCGACGCCGGCTGTCGTCGTTGTCGCGCCCTCCTTCTCTCTCCAGCTTGTCCTTCGCGATCCGCTCCGCGCGGCGATTCGCGTTCGCCTCGAGCGCTTCCTTCTCCGAGATCGTCCCGTCCACGGTGAGGTCGTTCAAGATCCGCTTGCAGTCTGCCTCGTGGAACTGTCGAATCTGTTCGACGGACAAGTCGAGCTCGCGCGCGAGTTTCGAGACTTGCGGAAACGTCAAGATCGGTTGCGCCAGCGCCGCGGCTCTGGCCGCCTTACGAAGCTCCACCTCCTCGGCGTCGTCCTCGGTGGGCGTCGCGTCTTTCGCCGCCGCGGTCGCCTCCGCGATCTCGAGCGTCTCTATGTCCTCGGCGACGACGTCTCCCCGCGCCTCCGCGGTGAGCCGTCGAATCTCGCGCGTCTCCATCCTCAAGTCGTCCAACCGTTGCAGCAACACGATTCTCTGCTGAATCGTCATGTCGCGGACGCGGCTCCACGTCTTCGTCGAGCACAACCCGTGCGTGGACGAGCTCAGGATGTTAATCGTCGAGGACGCGGGAAACGCACAAATCATGCACTCGTCCGCGCGCACGAGCGGCTGGTGCTTCCGTTTAAACGTCGCCTCGAGCCTCGACCAAAACGCTTCGCACGCCTCCGGATCGTCCACGTTCATCGAGATCCACGCGCTCCGGTCCGTCGCCGACGGCGACGGCTGAAAGCGTCCGACGCGAGCGAGTTTGTGCGATCGCATGTTCCCGCCGGTCTCGCTCGTGCGCACGACGAGCTCCATCGCGCACAGGAGTCGAATCAGTTTCGACAGTTTGGCCTCCGCGTCTTTAAACACGGAGCGCATGTGCTTGCGATCGCCGTTCGCGTCTCCAATCACCGCCCTCGACGCTTCGTCGTCCAGATCCCCCAACGTCTTCCCCGCGATCGCGAGCGACTGGAGCTTCGCGAGGACGCGCGAGTTTTCATTCTGGAGGTGCCAAGGGCAGCCCGCGATGCGAAGGAACAGCTCGAGCGGCATGTGTTTCATGACGACCTCGCCCGCGTTGAACCCCGCCGACTGCGTCGTCGACGACGACGCGTCCTCCTCCTCCGCGCACTCGAGGTTGACTTTCCGCGTGAATATCGTCTTCACGAGAAAGCCGTGCATGTACCGCGCGCGCGTCATGATCGCGGGGATGAACCCGCTCTGAAGCACGGCGATGTCCCTGAACGTTTTGAACGGTTTTTTCGCAACGCGGCGCGACGCGTTCGCGCCCCCGGCGTTTCCTCCGTCCTCCCCCTCCGCGCTTCCGAACCCTCGCGGCCTCAACACGTTCTCCAGGTCCGCGGTCCTCATCCTCGGAACGAGCCCGGCGGTCTTCACGCGCACGGTGATCGCCGGTGTCGTCGCGGCGGCGGCGGCGGCATCGGCGGCGGCGTCCGTCGCGAGTCCATCCGCCGGGACCACCGCGAGCGCGAGCGCGTCGTTCTCGTTCGTCGGCGCCCCTTCCGCGGCTGGGGTTCCCCCGGGCGGCGTCGTCTTCGTCGCTTTCTCCTCCTCTTCTTTTATCTTCTGGACCAGGATCCCGCCGCCGCGCCGTCTGCCCCCCCCGGGCTTCGCGACGTCTCCCCCCGCCCGCTTCGGCGGCTTCGGCGGCGGCCAGACGTCGTACACGTCCTTCTTCTCCTGCCAGAACGGCAGCCGCATCGCGAGGTCGGTCTGCCGAATCTCCTGCCTCACGTTGTCCAGCATCTCCGGCGTCGGGTCGGGGAAATTCGTGTCGTACACCAACACGTGCGCCTTCTCGCCCGCGTCCAAGTGTCCGTGCGTGCCGACGGTGAAAGCGTGCGTCTTCGCCATCCCCTTCGCGGTCATGTGCTCGAGGACGCGATTCACCACCTTTCCGTCGACGCGGTCGATCTTCCCGCCCTCTTTTTGCGCGAGCCAGCGGCCGATGTACGCCTTGATGAGGTACCCGCGCTCGCCGAGGTGGGCTTTGATCGTGGCCGCGCGCGCGTCCTTGAGCGCCTCCGCGGCGGATTTTTGCTTTTTTTTATTCTCCGCCGCCGCCGCCGCGCCCTGCGCTCTCTTCGCGGCTTTCGCTTTCTCCCCGCCCGCCGCGATCGCGGCGTTTCTCTCGGCGATCTCCGCCGCGAGCTTCTCGTCGTACGCCAGAACGATCAGACGGTATTTCCCCTCCTGCACGGCGCGACGCGTCATCCCGGGGTACTGGCTCGAGTCGACGAGCATGAGTTCGACCCTCTTCGCGATGTTTTTGTTCGTCATCCGAAAACGATTACCCAGCTCCGAGAGTTTGATGCCCGTCTCCCCAGCGCGCTTCAAGAGTTCGAAGATCTGGTCCTCCATGCGCATCTCGAGGAAGAGCTCGCCGCCGCCGAAGCCGATGAGGCTGTCGTCGTCGACGACGTCCCCGGCGCTCGCGTCCTCGCCCGCGACCGCGGCGGCGCCGCCGTCCGCGATTGCGAGCGGCTCCGGAAGCAACCGGAGGCACTCCGCGATCGCACCGGCGCCGCCGTCGCTCCCCTCGATCGCGCACTGCATCCGCTCCACGATGCCTTTGGCGATCATCTCCGCGCGGATTTTGAGGTACAGGCGCCCCGTGCGCCGGCCGGTGAGGCCGCCTTCGCCGACGTCGTCGCCCTTCTCCCACTCCTCCTTTCGCAAGCGTTTGTACACCTCCGCTCTGAACTCCGCTTCCATGAGGACGTTATCCTTCGCCGCGCGCAGCATTTCCACGAACGTTCGCGTCAGCGCCTCGCGCTCTTTCGGCCCGACGTGGGCGATCTCGTCCAGGTCCGGGTCGTTCCCGAAATCGCCCCCCGTCTCGCGAGCGATCCACGACAACACCAACACGGTCGTCTTGTTCACGCACGCCTGAGACTTCTTCACCGTGGTCTTCTTCGTCTCCGTCACCCGCATAATCTCGCGCGACGTCAAGAGCCCGAGGAACTCCAACACCTTCACGAGATGGTGGCACGCCTGCGGTTTCGCCGCGGCCGAGCCCTTCGGGAACAGAGACGGCAGCTCCGACGCGAGCACCCCCGTCGCGCGCGATCTCGCGACGGCTTCTAAGATCTTCCTCTGATCGACGGTGACGCGCATCGACCACGTCGGCTCGTCGTGGAGCCCGAGCGAGAGGTCGCGCACGCGCAGCGGGGCGATCAGGTGGACGTTCTTCTGCGTCGCGGTGACGTGCGTCCTGACGAGGAGGAGGAGGAGGAGGAGGAGGGAGAGAGGGAGGGGATCGTAAGGCCGGGCGTTGTTAGTTGAATTCGCGGTGTGAATTCGCGAGAGACGTGATTCGACCGCGCGCGCGAGGCGACGACGGACGGGAGGCGCGCGACGCGGAGTCGGTCGGACGCGCACTTCAACGCCGCGTCCGTCGGCTTCATCGCGAGCTTCTCGAGCATCTCGCGCTCGGCGACTTCCTCCTCGTCCACGGTCGCCTTCGCGGCCCCTCGCGCGTCGGCCGCGACGGGACCGCGAAGGATGCGAAGCTCCTCGTGCGTCGCGTGGTCGACGATCCGCGTCCACAGCCCGCGCTTGAACGTCTCCGACAGCGAATCCCCGTCGCCCCATTCCTTCGCGAGGAGGTTCCACAGCGTCTTGAGGTCGCATCCTGCGGGGTTGGTTCGGGAAGGGGGGGGTAGGACGACGAGGTCGGCGACGGCGCGACAACGAGCGGAGGGCGACCGACGGCGAGACGACGACCGATGTGCGAACGCGAGGGCGCCGCGCGGAAGGTCGCGGGACGAGTCGAGCGGCGACGCGACGCGCCTGACGGTCCCTCCAAGGACACCTCGTTGAGGACGCACGGGAAACGCGCGCGTCGTCCCATGACGTCGCGACGCGCCGCGGCCCGCGCCCGCGACAGTGGAGGCTGTGGCGCGAGAAGAGGCGAGAGAATTGCGTCTGCTCGGCGTCGAGCTACGACGCGCGCGCGTTCGCGTTTGACATCGCCGATCAAGACGAAAATTCACCCGCGGCGGTGTGAATTTGAAAGGGGCGCGCCGATCAACCGTCGCGCACGTTTTCGCCCGTCGTTTGAACGAGAACAGCGCGACTTTTCCCGTGCCGTGTTCTCTCGGGCGACTACTCTCTCCGCGCGCATCGACGCGCAGGGTCCACTTAGGGACCGTCGTCCTCGTCGAGCGCATCACCGCGCGCGCTCGGAGGAGGGAACCGCGCCGAAAGCGGAGGGTGAACGCGTCCGGCAGCGCTCGCCGAGGGGGTGAATCTAGATTGGTTCGAACGTCATGGCGGGATCGGGACTGGACGTCGACTCCGTCATCGAGCGGCTGCTCAGCGTGAGAGGGCAGCCGAACAACCGCACGGTGCAGTTAGCGGAGGGAGAAATCAGGGCGCTCTGCGCGACCGCGAGGTGCGCGCTCGCTCGGTTCGCATTCGTTTCCGGCGCGCCACGCGTCGTGTCCGAGATTTTTAGGCGCCAAACTAGGGTTCGTGTGCCGCGATGGACCACCTCCGGGGCCGCGCCATCGCGCCGTCGGGGCGCTCCGTCGACGTCCAAGCGCGCGGGGGACGCGTTCTCGACTATATCGTGGATTCGAAACCCGCGTCGTCGGGCGCGTCTCGCGTTCGCGTCGCGCGTCCCGCGTCGCGCCCAAAGGGCGCGGTGTGCTGTCTTTGGCACTCGCCTCGCGCGCTCGCGCGCGACGGGTGGCATTGGTGACACACATCTGGGGCGACGAGACGCGAGCGCGGGCGCGCGCGCGCGAATCCCGGCGCCGCGCTCGACCGCGCTCGCTTCTCCGACCTCGTGTGGACCCGCGCGCGTCGATCGCGGCGTCGCGGCGGCCGCCGCGACGCCCGATCGCGCGTCCGATCCTCGCGCGAGCGATTTCAAAAAAGTGCCCCTTCGCGCACAGCTGTGTCGTGGTCGTCGTCGTTTTTTCCATCCGCGACGCGGCGAGCGCGTCTTCGACCGTTCGTCCCCCGTCTTCCCCGTCCACCCATCTCACGCGCTGACGTCGCGTCCATCCCCCCGGCGCCGTCCTCTCGTTCGCGTCGCGTCTTCACAGGGAGATTTTCCTCGGGCAGCCGTGCCTGCTCGAGCTCGAGGCGCCGTTGAAGATCTGCGGGGACGTGCACGGGCAGTACAGCGACTTGCTCCGTCTGTTCGAGTACGGAGGGTTCCCTCCCGAGGCGAACTATCTGTTCCTCGGCGATTACGTCGACCGCGGGAAGCAAGGCCTGGAGGTGATCTGCCTTTTACTGGCGTACAAGGTGAAGTACCCGGAGAACTTTTTCCTGCTGCGAGGGAACCACGAGTGCAACTCGATCTCGCGGATCTACGGCTTCTACGACGAGTGCAAGCGAAGGTATAACATCAAGCTGTGGCGAGTGTTCTGCGACGTCTTCAACTGCCTCCCGTTCGCGGCGATCGTGGACGAGAAGATCTTCTGCATTCACGGCGGCCCGTCCCCGGAGCTGAAGGATCTGCAGCAGATCGTCCAGATCAAGCGACCGACGGACATTCCCGACATGGGAATGCTGTGCGACTTTTTGTGGTCCGATCCGGACGCGGATCTGCAAGGGTGGGGTGAGAACGACCGCGGGGTGTCGTACACGTACGGCACGGACGTCGTCGCGGACTTCCTCGCGAAGTTTGATTTCGATTTAGTCGTCCGCGCGCATCAAGTGGTGGAAAACGGGTACGAGTTTTTCGGCAAGAGGCAGCTCGTGACCGTGTTTAGCGCGCCAAACTACTGCGGCGAGTTCGACAACGCGGGCGCGATGATGACCGTAGACGAGAACTTGATGTGTTCGTTTCAGATTTTGAAACCCGCGGAGAGGAAGCTCATGGGAGGGTTTGGGAGCATGATGGGGTCGCGGCCGAGCACGCCGCCGCGGAACAAAGCCGGCGGGAAGTGATCGACGCGAACAAAAACGTCGAGAGCGAGAGCGCTTCGAAGGCGAGGCTGGCGGCGAGCGGTGCGGTGCGGGGATGGACGGCGCGGCGCTGCGCTCATCGATAGGATGAACGCGACGCGGGCGGGAGCGGCGGTGGTTCTCGAGAGGGATGAAACTGAGGAGGTTGGCGTATGTTGTGCTTTGGTGTAACAAAAAAATACCATACGAGCACGCACGGGTTTTCGAAAAAACAAGAAGGACGCAGTCCACAGGTCGTCGTCGCGTCGTCCGAGGAACGCGTCCGCGGCGCGCGCAGACTGACCGTCGTAGGTCGTAGTCGACCGCGACGCGCGTATCCGTTCCGGCCGCGCCGCTTTTTTCCCTCGTCCTCCTCGAGGGTTCCCCAGCCAGCTCCCCAGAAGCTCCCCGCGCGCGCGCCGTATGACGCGCGCGGACGCGGCGCTCGCGGGGGTGAACGTCGACGTCGGCCGCGCGGTGATCGCGTCGATCCCGCGCGAGAGCGTGCGCGCCGCCAAGGCGCTCATCGACGAAGCGATAGGGATCGTCGGGCGATACGCCGTGGCGCGTCGCGCCCTTCGGTCGTCGCGTCCGGTGCCGCGCTGTTTCTCGCCGTCCGCGCCCGCTCCTCTCCCTCGCGGCTCGTCCGCGTCGTCGCGCCGTCGTCGCCGTCGCTCCCACTCCCGCGCCTGACGCGCGCGCGCCCGCCGACCCCGGATCTCCGCGCAGCAATTCCCCGGGCGCGAGCGCCTGAACCGAGGCCTGCAGAGCCGCGGTCTTCACCTCCCAGGCGCGCGCGACCGACGACGACGACGACGACGACGAGCGACGAGCGACGACGAAACGCCGTCGTCTCGTTTTTTTTTTTCTTCGCTCCCCCCCACCCCTTGTCTTTTCGCCCCTCGCCGACCGCCCGCACCTCGCGTCGTCGCGCGCGCAGGTCAATCGGACCCGTGGAAGAAGACGATGAACGTCTTCAAGCGCGCGGGCGCGGTCGTCACGACCCCGAGCAGCGGGACCTACGTCATAGAGGAAATTGGCAACCTCGGCGGTCTGTGCGACCTCCTCGACGAGAGACTCGCGGGGGAGGAGGAGGAGGAGGAGGAGGAGGAAGTAGAAGAACCCGCGGGCGGGGCGGCGGCGACGGCGCGGTTCGACGTCGGCGCCGCGGGCGGGGAGATCGAGGAGGAGCTGGAGGAGGAGGAGGAGGAGGAGGAGGAGGAAGAGGAGGAGCTGGACGATGAAGAAAAGGCGGCGGCGGCGGCGACCGCGGGGGGCGCGAGGAAAGGCGCTCGCGGCGGGGGCGCGGGGACGAGGCGCGCCGCCGCCGCGGTCGCGAGCGGGAAGACGATCGCGACGACGCTGAAGAGAGAGCGAACGACCCCGGAAGATGAAGATGAAGGCGTAGGCGAAGGCGAGGAAGCCGAGGGCGAAGAAGAAGCGGAAGAAGAAGCGGAGGCGGAGGCGGAGGCGGAAGCCGCGAAGGACGAAGAAGCCGCCGCGGCCGCGGACCTCGCGTCGATATCCCGCCCTCAACCCCCCGCCACGCGCGAGATCCCCGTCGCGCCCGCGCCGCCGACCCAAATCGACCTGCGCCTGCCCCCGCGCGAGTACGAAGCCGCGCCGCCGACGGGCGCGGACGCCGCCGCGTCGGCGGCGGCGGCGCCGCCGCCGCGCGCGCAATCTGAAGCCGCGCGCCTCGCGGACTCCCTGCGCAAAGCGCGCCTCGTCATCGGCGGCGTGTACGCGTTTAACCCGCGCGAGGCGGCGCTGTGTAAGCTCGTCGGGTGGGACGACGTCAGGGAGTGCGTCATGCGGAGGATAACGCGCGCGGGGGTCGTCGTGTCGTGCGTCACGAGCGCCACGCCGCCCGGGACGTTTCGCGGGGAGTTCGTGGTCCCCGCGGAGACCGCGTTGCGGGTGCTCGGGACACGCCGACGCGACGAGGGAGGAGGTGCCGTCGGGGGTGCCGTCGGGGGTGCCGTAGAGGTGAGCGCCGGCGGCGTCGCCGCCGCGTTTCCTTCCGGGGGCGTCGCGCGTAAACGCGCCGCCGCGGAGGCGACGCCCGCGGGCGTCGGCCCGTCGAAGGGGCAGCTCGAACGGCGGAAGAAGGCGGCGACGGCGACGGAGCGCGTCGCCGCCTCCGCGATCGCCTCCGCGGGGGTCAAGCCGAGAGGCCGCGTCGGAAGACCTCCCGGGCCGACCGCGGCGAAGAGGCGGAAGAAAGCCGAGGCCGACGCGGCGGCGGCGGCGGCGGCGGCGGGCGCCGCGGGCGTCTCCGCCCGACCGCGCGTCGCCGTCACCGCGAAGAGCCTCCGCGACGCCGCCGCCGCGGGCGCGGCGGCCGCGCGCGCGTTCGCCCGCGAGGACCTCCTCGCCGCCGCGGGCGCGGGACCCGCGGGACCCGCGGGAGGAAGAGAGGCGCCCGTGAAGTCCGAGGACTCGGACGTCCTCTCCCGCGGCGCGGAGGTCTACGCCGGATTCCCGGCGACGCTCGCCGGCGTCGCCGTCGAGCTCGCGTCGTTCCGTCGGGAAGTCCGCGGCGAGATGGCCGCCGTGTGCGCGTCCGTGGAGCGCCTGACGTACGAGCTTCGTCTCTCGCGGCACGCGGACGACGCGGGAGGAGGAAGAGGAGGAGGAGGCTCGCTCGCGGCCGCGGCTGGGCGTATTCCGCCCATCGCGCCCGTCACGCCGACGGACGACGCCGCGGCGGCGCGCGCGAGCCTCCGCGCGGACGAGCGGTTGCTGTCGACGCTGCGCGCGGAGCGACGCGCGGAGCGCGCGACGTTATCGTCGGAGATCGCGCGGCTCAGGAGTTTCGTCGCCGAGGCCGCGAGGGGGGTCCCGGCGCCGGCGACGGCGACGACGCCGCCGGCGACGACGACGCCGCCGGCGACGCAAGCCGCCGCCGCCGCAGGCGAGGACGCGGAGGGCCCCGCCGCAAGGCGGGCGCTGCGCGACGCCGCGGGGGGAGGAGTCGCGAGCGTCGCGGACGAAGCCGCGGAGGCGACGGGGACGATGCGCGACGACGTCACACCCTGACGAAGCCGCGGAGGCGACGGGGACGATGCGCGACGACGTCACACCCTGAGGACGACGAATGAGAGGAGAAAGAGGAGACGGGGGAGGGGAGAGAGAGGACGTTCAGAGAGGACGGAAGGCGCACGACGATTGGAACGAACTGTCCGACAATTTTCATCGCGCACATCTCGCTCGCCGGGGTCAAATTGAAACCGCTTGGGGTCACGCTCGAAACCGCATCGCGATGAATAAAAAATCTTTTTTTCGCGCCCGATGACCTGTCGAGAGAGCCGCCAGGCGAGACGACGGCGATCTGCTTCGGTCGTCGCACATCGCACGGCGTCGCGCACCCCAGCGCGCGTCTCGAAGCGAACGCGCGGCCGCTCGTCGTCGCGTCCGCGGCTCGGCGCGTCCGCGCGTTTCCCTCCGCGCGCGCGCGCGCGTCGACGTCGAACGTCGCGGACGCGCGCGCGCTCCGCGCGAAGAATCGCGAGCGGGCGGCGCAGGAGATCCTGCTTGCACAGCTTGCTTGGACCGTCGCGCGCCATCGTCAATCATGGTGATGGCGTCCGCGCTCCTCGCGGACGCGAAGCTGGACCCGTCCACGCCCATCCCCGGGCACGGCGACTCCGACGCGAACTCCTCGCGCCGCAGAAGCGGCCGCCTGCGGACGATCCACGCGAAGCAGGCGGAGCTCAAGGCGAAGCAGATCGCGTTTCGGTGCCACGCGGCGCCGCACGCGGAGGTGCGCGTCGTCGCCTTGGGATGGGCCAGGGAGGATCCATCTGACGCCGCCGCCGCCGACGAGACGACGAAGCCGCCGAGCGCGGCGACGCCCGGCGACGACGCGTCCGCGGCGCCGTCGACGCCGAAGAAGGAGGACGACGACGAGACGCCGCCGCCCGCCGTCCTCGTCCCGCTCGGGTACAGGGCCGAGGGCGTCCTGTTCAACGAGCCCCTGCGCGCGTGGATCGATCGCGGCGGCAATCACTTCGTGTCGTGGGGCGCCGCCGGCGACGGCCGCGCCGCGGTCTCCACGCCTCCCGGGGGCGCGTCGTCCACGAAGGAGGCCGTGCGCTGCATCGTGGATGAGCTCAAGCGCAGGGTGGACCACGGCGTGTGCGCGGTGCTGCCGCCGCTGCCGCCGCCGGTCGCGCCGATCGCGCCGCGCCGCCACGCCGGCGACGGATCGTCGATCGGCGGAGGCGCGCGCGCGAAGAACAATCGCGCGTGTGGCAACTGCGGCACGACGTCGCACGCGACGCCGCTGATGCGACGCGGCCCGAACGGCGTCAGGTCGCTGTGCAACGCGTGCGGGCTCTGGTTCGCGCGCAGGGGGACGATGCGCCCGGTCGAGGGCGCGCCCGCGGCGCCGGAGAGGCCCGAGATCGCGGCAGCCGCGCAGGACGAGGAAGGCGCGATCGTGGCTCGAAAGGACGCGCGCGACCGCGCGAATTCGGACGATCAAAAATCCGCCGCGGCTAACGCGGGCGGGGTCTTCGACGCGTCGCCCCCGCAGCCGGCCACCAGCGGCGGGTCGCTGCCCCCCGCGCCGGCGTCGCCGTCGAGGACGACCGACCCCGCGGCGCCGCCCGCGTCGGAGAGCTCCGGCGGCGACGGCGCGACGGTCAAGTCCGAGGGCACCGTCGCCGCCGCCGCCGCCGCCGCGGCGACGCCTCTCGCCGTCGACGCGCAGCTCGCGGCGGCCATGAAGGCGGAGAACGACGCGTACGTCGCCGCGATGGCGAAGCACGCCGTCGCGCTCGCGGCGCACGAAAAGTCGGAGAAGGAGCGCGCGTTGGCCTACGTCGCGTCGGCGTTGCACGCGATGTCCGCGGAGACGACGACGGGGGACGGCGTCTTCGGCTACGCGGACGCGCCGGTGCAGCAGGCGCTGCTCGCGCTGAAAGCCGCGCGGGAAGACGCGGACGAGGAGACGATCGAGAAGGCGGAGAAGGCGATCGCGGCCGCGACGGCCGCGACGGAAGCGCTGAGGAAGACGGCTGCGGCGTGGGATAACGTCGGCGCCGCGAGCTCGCCCCCGGGCGCGGGCGGAGGGACGAAATCCGTCGCGCGCAATCCCACCGGACGCAACGGTCGCGGCGGCGGCAGAGGCGCCAAGCGAGAGCACCCTTCTGGCGGCAGAGGCGGACGCGGGTCGGCGGGAGGGTCATCGCACGCGATCAAGCGCCATCAGCCGGACGCGGCGTTCCAGGCGCGGCTCGCGCTCGCCAAGCGCAACGCGGGCGCGCAGTTGCGGCAAAACAGCAGCAGCAACCTCGTCGGGATGGGTCACGCGTACGCCGATCACGGCGGGGCCCGCGCGGGCGTCGGCGCGGTCGCCGGGACGATGCCGTACCAGCCGATGTACGCGTTCGGCGTCGCGCCTCCGGTCGGAATGCGAAGCTCCGCGCACGGGCGCTCGTCCCCCGCGCCGATGGTCAACGGATGGGGCGACGACGCGGGACCGGACGCGGCGGATGCGTTTAAAGACGAGAGCCTCGGCGTCGTGGGCGGCGGGATGATCTCGTTCGACGCGGATCTGTCCGTGTCCGGACAACCCCAGGGCGGGTTCGGCGACGCGCTCGCGGATCCGTTCGGTGGCGCGGGGGACGTCTTCGGCGGCGCGGACGACGGGTTGGGGTTGCTGCTGGACGCGCCCGGCGGCGCCGGATTCGTGATGGAGGGCGGGCTCTTGTGATGGATCGATCGAAGTCCTCAAGGAACGGCGTTCACAACGCGAACGGGCTCGTATGGGAACCAGTCTGGATCGATCGAACGATCGGTCGATCGATCGAACGATCGGTCGATCGATCGATCGCAGACGGACCCGCGGTTGGATCCTTCCTTCGGATCGAAGGGAGGACGGGGAAGCGGCGGGAGGCATACGAACGCGGAAACGACACGACGACGACGACGACGACGACGACGACGACGACGACGTAGGTGGATGTGCATACGACATATAACGCGCGAACGACACGACGGGACGGGACGCTTCTACTTCTCTTCATAATTTTTTTTATGCGAACTGAATTGACACGAAACGCCCTGCGTTGTCACCACACGCCCGGGTCTTTCACGAACCCGCGCGCGTTCTTCCCTGCCCCCGCGTCGATCAACGCGTGCGACTTCTCCCCCGGACAAAACTCCCCGCTCGGCTTCCTCCACCACCCCACAGCCTTCTCCTCGATCCACTTCGCGGCGCCGATGGCGGCGCTCTCGCCCTGCGGGGTGAAGCGATCGGTCAGTCGAACGTCTTACCGGTCAAACGTTGAAAGGGAAGCGCGGGTGAAGAGTGACGACGGGAAAAGTCCTTAAGAAACGGCGTTCACATCGCGAACGGGGTCGTACGGGGAGCAGTCTCGCACCGCGTCCGTGAACGGCGCGCATCGAATCGTGAGCATCCCGTGCCTGTTCCCGTACACGACGTCCGTCATGTACCGATCCCCGATCATGACCATCTGCGACGGTTCGCACGCGAACCGTCGCACGAGCGCGTCGCAGCTCCCCCCCGGTTTCTTGGACGAATGCCGAAGGAACCCGACGCCGAGCGCGTCCTCGAGCGCGTCGGCGACGGCGCCCGTGGGATCGAACTGCGGGTCGTTCCGTACGATGGAAGCGAACGTCGGGGTGGATTTCAGGGGTGCGTCAGTTGACGTTGAAAGGCATCGAGGTGTGTCGGGATTGTGAGCGAGGGATGATGGGCGGAGAGAGACGACGGGAAAAGTCCTTAAGGATCGGCGTCCACCACGCGAACGCGGTCGTACGGGGACCAGTGTGAATCAGAACGCGCCTGCGTCAGCCCCGCGCTGTTGCTCAGCACCGCCACGTTCGCCGCGCCGAACGCGCGCTTGCACTCCCTCAGCGCGCTCGCGAGCGGCGGGTGTATCCGGCGCTCGTACGGGATCGTCAGCGTGTTGTCCTTGTCGAAGACGATCGCGCGGAACCCCGCGGCGTGGAGCGCGTCCCAGTCGATCCATCTCAGGGTCGTTCCATACAAAGCGACGTCGGGGTGGAGTTCATAGGCGTCAGAAGCGGAGTTGAAAGGCGTCGAGGTCGGGGATTGAAAGCGAGGGGTGGGCTCAGAGAAACGCCGGGCAAAGTCCTTAAGGAATGACGTTCACCACGCGAACGGGGTCGTATGGGAACCAGTGTATAGAACGCACCTCACGTCCGGGACCTCGAGGTGCGGCATCGCGAGGTCGCGCTTCGCGCCGAGCGCCATGGATGCGAACAGGGACACGCCCGCGGCGTTGACGTTCTGCATCGCCGCGCCGTAGGACGACGTCGACGGCGCGGGCGGGTCTTCGGGCGTCGTCGTCGTCATGGACA
>NW_003315886.1:124985-148217 GCF_000151265.4 Micromonas pusilla CCMP1545
GCGACGCGACGACGACGACGACGACGACGACGACGCGCGCGCGGACGGACGGGTCGACGCCGGGACGGACGACGCGAGCATGCGAGCGTCCGCGTCGCGCTCCCCCGCGCGCGCGATGACGGACGAGACGACGAGAGGAGACGCGCGAGGAAGACGCGGCCGGCGCGGCGCGCGACGTCGTGTGAGCGAGGCGCGAGGCGCGAGCCCGCCAGCAGAGGCTGTGATGAGTAGTTTTTCCGTGTAGTACGTTTTCGGGCGCGTGAGAATCGTATGCGAACGCAGTCTCGGACGGCCCTCGTTCAACGGAATGGTCGGTCGCGCGGAATCCCGGGGCTGACGGCTCTCGTCAGACGGCTCTGATAACACGCCTGATCCTAAGACCGGCTTTCAGGCGGCGCGTGACGTCGACCGCGGCCACTTCCGCGCGCACGCACGCACGGTCACTCGGGGCCTCTTCGCCACCGCGGACGCTCAAACACCCTTCCAGGTGCGCGCGCGCGCCCACCCTCGCGTCCGCGCGCGCGCGCGACGCGCCCGCGCGCGTCCGCGCGCGGAATCGCGCGCGTCCTCGAGACGACCGTCACGATTCGAGCTCCGAAACGTCATCATCGTCGCGCCGTCGCGCGCCGAACGTCGCCGTCGCCGCGTCACCCGCGCGCCCGCGCCAACGTCCTGACGCGCTCGCTCTGCCCCCCTCCCCGCACCCCGCGTCGTCGCGCTCGAACGCTCAAACCGCAGGCAACATGCAGCAGGCTCTCGCCGCGCACGCGGCGCCCGCCGCCGCGCGCTTCAACGTCGCCTCCAAGGCGCCCCAAAAGGCCGCGAGGCGCGCGACCGCCGCGAGACGCACTACAACGCTCACGCGCGCGGAGGCCATCGCCGAACCCCCCGCGGTCGCCGCGGCGGACGCCAACCTCAAGGCGCGCAACGACGTCCGCAACGTCGCCATCATCGCGCACGTCGACCACGGGAAGACCACGCTCGTGGACTCGATGCTCGCGCAGTCCAAGGTGTTCAGAGACAACGAAAAGATCGAGACTCGCGTCATGGACTCCAACGACCTCGAGCGCGAGCGCGGGATCACCATCCTCTCCAAGAACACCGCGGTGACGTACAAGGGCACGAAGGTGAACATCATCGACACCCCAGGTCACGCGGACTTTGGCGGCGAGGTGGAGCGCGTCCTGAACATGGTGGACGGCGTCCTTCTCCTCGTCGACGCGCAAGGTGCGTTCTATACACTGGTCCCCATACGACCGCGTTCGCGTGGTGAACGCCATTCCTTAAGGACTTTGCCCGGCGTCTCTCTCCGCCCACACCTCGCTTTCAATCCCCGCCATCGGCGCCTTTCAACGCCAACTGACGCCTTTCAACTCCACCCCGACGTTCGCTTGTATAGAGGGGCCGATGCCGCAGACGCGATTCGTCCTCAAGAAGGCGCTCGCGCTGAACAAGAAGGTGTGCGTCGTCGTCAACAAGATCGATCGCGATGGCGCGCGCCCGGACTGGGTCGTGGACACGACGTTCGACCTGTTCTGCTCGCTCGGCGCGTGCGACGAGCAGTGCGAGTTTCCCATCGTCTACGCGTCCGGGTTTCAGGGCATCGCCGGCCCGGAGCCGGATCAGATGTCTGAGACGCTCGAGCCGCTGTTCGACATGATCATCGATAACGTCCCCGCGCCGGTCGTGGACGTCGACGCGCCGCTGCAGATGCTCGTGACGAACCTGGACTACGACGAGTTCAAGGGGCGCATCGCGCTCGGCCGCGTCAACGCCGGCACCATCAGCAACAAGCAAAACATCTCCCTGGGCATCCCGGACGCTCCGCACAGGAACGGGAAGATCGGCGAGGTGTTCATCTACGAAAACTTCCAAAAGCAGATCGTGGACAGCGTTGGCGCGGGCGACATCTGCGCGGTGGCGGGTTTGCCCGACGTGATGATCGGCGAGACGATCATGGCGGGCGGCGCCGAGGCGCTTCCTACGATCACCGTCGAGGAACCCACGGTGCGGATGACGTTCAGCGTGAACACGTCGCCTTTCGCGGGCAAGGAGGGCAAGTTCGTGACGTCGAGGAACATCAAGGACAGGCTCGACCGCGAGCTCGAGAGGAACCTCGCGCTGAAGGTTGAGCCCGGAGACACCGCGGACACCTTCATCGTCTGCGGTCGCGGCGCGCTTCACATCACGATTCTCATCGAAAACATGCGCCGCGAGGGGTTCGAGTTTTGCATCGGCCCGCCGCAGGTGATCATGAAGGAGGACGAGAAGGGCGCGAAGCTCGAGCCGTTCGAGGAGGCGTCGATCGAGGTTGGCGAGGATTACAACGGCGCGTGCGTCGAGCTGATGAGCAACCGCAAGGGCGAGATGCTCGACCTCTTCACGAACGACAAGGGCATCACGACGATGAAGTACAAGATCCCGACGCGCGGCCTCCTCGGCCTGCGCAACGCGATCCTCACCGCGACGCGCGGCACCGCGGTGTTGAACACTATCTTCGACGGATACTTCCCGTACTGCGGCGACATCGCGATGCGCGAAAACGGCTCGCTCGTCGCGTTCGAGACTGGGCAGGCGACGTCGTACGCGCTCTTCTCGTCCCAGGAGCGCGGGATCATGTTCATCAAGCCCGGCCTCGACGTGTACGAAGGCCAGGTCGTGGGGATTCACCAGAGGAACGGAGATCTCAAGGTGAACGTCGCGAAGCGGAAGGCGGCGACGAACGTGCGGTCGAACAAGGACGCGACGGTGGTTTTGAACGAGCCCAAGTCGCTGTCTCTGGACGACTGCGTCGAGTACATCGCGAACGACGAGCTCGTGGAGGTGACGCCGCTCAACGTGCGGATCTTGAAGAACCCGAAGATGGGCAAGGGCGCGAACAAGAAGTAAGGTTAAGGGGAGACTTCTGGCGTTCGGTTGGAGATGGAGGGTGTTTATCATACTTAGCGGACATTGATTCTTTTGGCCTCACGCTGCGAGGCGCCACGCTGTACATAGCGGTATTGTAACGCACGCGACTATAAAGACTTAAAACAAATCTAGCGCAGCAGCTCGCGTCACGAACCATCGCTCGTCTTCGGCTGGCCGGGGATGTCCCGCAGCAGCGCGTCGAACTCGTCCTCGTCGCCCTCGCCGCCACCGCCGGTCGCGCCTTCGCCGCCGCCGCCGTCGCCGCCGCCGCCGCCGCCGCCGCCGCCGCCCGCGAACATCTCGCCGACGCCGTCGCCCCACAGCCGCTGGTGTGCCTCGATCGCCGCGTTCACCGCGGCGTCGACGTCGATCGACGCGTCCGGGGTAGGACACAGCGCGACGTTCGCGGGAAGCGCGCTCTCGTCGACGCCAGGGAATCCGAGCGCCTGGCGGTAATGGCAGCCCCAAACGAGCCGCGGCCTCGGCGTCGACGCCGCCGCCGCCGCCGCCGCCTCCGCGCCCGCGTCGCGCGTCTCCCCGGCGACGTCCACGAGGAGCTCGAGCGCGCCGCGAAGGTCTCTCGCCGCGCTTCCCTCGTCGCCGTCGTCCGACGGTGTATTTTCCGACAGCGTCGACGCGAACAACGCGTACTTCCCTCGCGCGCACATCCCGCTCGCGCTGCCGAGCTGCAACACGCGCACCGCGGACGCCGCGGGCGCGGAGTCCACGGTCCCGGGAGGGAAGACGATCAGCGCTTGGTGCGCGTCCGCGACGACCGGCGCGTCGACGATCCAGACGCCGCGCGACGCCCACGCCTTAGATCTCGAATTCGATTCGTCCGCCGCCGCCTCCGGCCACGCCGCTTCGGACGCGACGAACGCCTTGCACCTCAGCCGCTGCCCGCCCGCGGTGACGACGCCGGTGACGACGCGTGTCTCCCCGTCGTCGCGATCGACGCCCATCACGACGCGCTTCACCGGCGCGCGGAGCACGTACGTAGCGCCGGCGACGGCGGCGACGCGGCAAAACGCCTGAGGGTCGTTTCCGATACGACGCGACGTCGGGGAGGCGTTCGTTGAAAGGCGCGTCAGAAGCGGAGTTGAAAGGCGTCGAGGTGTGTCGACCGTTGAAACCGAGGGAGGGTCCCTGGGCGGAGAGAAACGCGCGCGGGAGGGACCCAAACGTCCTCAAGGAATCGCGCGCACCGCGCGAACGCGGTCGTACGGGGACCGGCGTGAGGAACAGAACAGAACGCGCCTGACTGAACTCCCCCACGCCGTAATTCGGCGTCAGCAGCGCGCCCGCCGCCGGCCCGAACCGCCCCAACGACGCGAGGTACCGCGTCAGGCGCGCGAACCCTTCCCTCGCGGTCGCGTCGCGCGCGTCGCACAGCGCGAGCGCGTACGCGACGAACGCGGTCAGCTTCGGCGACAGTCGATGCCGCGCGCCCGCGAGGCACGCCTCGAACGACTCGCCGTCGCCATCGCCGTCGTACAACGCGGACGCGGCGCCGCCCTCGGCACCCCCACCATCGCCCACGTCGGCACCCCCCCCGCCGCCGCCAGCCCCCCACTCGCTCCCCGGCGCGCCCATCGCGACGTTGACGTCGTCCGGGTCCCCGGTCCCGACCTCGACGCCGCCGCCGACCGCCGCGGTCCACGTCGCCTTGAGCAAACGCATCAACGCGCGCTTATCTCCGGGCGGCAACCCTCGGTCGCGGAACACCTCCGCCCTGGACGCCGGGACGTCCCTCAGCGCGCCGTCCCACCACACCTTCGTTCGCTCCAACGCCTTGAACTCGCAGTAGTTGTGCGCGCCGGAGGCGACGAGCGCGTCGACGACGCCGTCGGCGCAGTACACGAGCTTGGGCGCGGCGAGATCGAGCGCGTAGGGGCGACGCGTCCCGCCCAGCGCGGCGAGCAGCGCGTCGTCGTCCGCGCTCAGGTCGAGCGCGGAGAATCCGCGGTACGTCGACGATGCGACAGGCGCGCCGCGCGCGGGGAGCGGGAGCGTCGGCGTCGGCGTCGAAGGCGGCGTCTCCTCGCCGTGGTTCTCGCGCGGGGCGTCCGAAGCCACCTTCTCGGCGTCGTCGCTCGCGGGAGGATCTCGCGGGAGGCGCCATCCCGAGCCGTGCGGCGCCGCGTCCGCGAGGACGCCCCACGCGCCGCCGTACGCGTCGGACGCGTCGAGGTGGAGCACGCTCTTTCCCGCCTTCGCCGCGGCGCTGCGAAGGGGGAGAGGGAGAGAGGGAGGAGGGAGGGAGGGAGGGCGTCGGTCGGATGGATCGACGTCCGCGTCGACGACGGGACCGGGTGCCGAGGCGCGAGGACGAGAGGACTGCTGACGGATCGATCGATCTGTCCATCGCGCGCACCCCGCGAGCATCGCCTCCGCGAGACCGGTACCGACGCATATGAGGTCCCAGCACTCGGGGTGCGGGTCGCCCGTGAGACGCGGCTCCGGGTCCGTCATGACCGCCCCGCCGCGGCGCGCGGACGCGAGTGGAACGAGGCGTCGATCTAGATCTAGGATTAATAAGTTTAGTGGCTAACAACTCACGTCACGTCGTCCTCCTCTACCGTGCCTCTCTTCTACGCCCAGTCGGGGATCCCGTTGCGCGCTAAGAACTTCAAGTTCTTCGCGAACTCCTTGTGCGTCGCGAGCTCGCTGCTCGGCCGCGACGACGTCACCGCGGCGACGGCGTCGTCCACGGTCTCGACGCGCTTCTCCACGACGAGGAACGCGGCGATCAGAAACGCGGCCGCGTCCTCGCCCTCCTCCTCGCTCACGACCGCGACGTTCCCCCGCGCGCCGCCGCCGCCCTCGATCGCTTCTCTCACGAAATCGCACGCCGCGCGCAGGTGCGTCACGAGCGCGCCGTTCTCCGCGCGCTCGTAGACTTGATGACGGCGCGTCGGCGACGCGCGACGCAGAGCGCCGAACGAGAGGAGATGCGTGACGCCCTTGTCCAGGAGCCCAACCTTCGGTTCGTCGAGCGCCGCCTCCGACGCGAGCCACAGTCCGGGGTGGGATTTGATCTCCACGCTGATCTCCGCGCCGGGGATCTCCTCGAGGTCCGGCGGCGCGTCGCCGTCCAGCTCCTCGAGCCGCACCATGGCGACGCGCGGCGCGCGAGGGGAGTGATGAGCCATTCATCGGCCGTCGACTCGCGATGAAAGTTTCGGCTCTCTCAAACGTCAAATTCACCCGCGCCGTCTCGCCGCGGCGCGCGCCCTCGCCGCGGCCGCGACGAGCATGGCGCCGCCGGACGTCACCGAGGTGGAGCCGCGCCTGTTCATCGGCGCCGAGGACGCGGTCGAGGCCGCGGTCGCGGACGCCGCGCTCGGCGTGACGCATCTCGTCAGCTTCGGATATCCGCCCCCGAGCTTCCCGTGGGACGACGACGACGCCGACGCCGACGCCGACGCGGTCGTGCGGACGCTCAAGGTGGAGCTCGAGGACGACGACGACGGCGACCTGCTGTCGCAGCTCCCGGACGTCCTCGCGTTCATCTCCGACGGCCTGCGCGGCGGCGGCGCCGTCCTCGTGCACTGCCACGCCGGCGTGTCCAGAAGCGCGGCCGCGCTCGTCGCGCACCTCATGCGCGCGCGCGATCTCGACCCGGACGCCGCGCTCGCGCTCCTGCGCGCGAAGCACGCGCGCGCGTCGCCCAACGACGGCTTCATCGCGCAGCTCGAGCTGTGGAACGCGATGGACCGAAAGCTCAGCGCGTCGAGCGAGGCGTATCGGCTGTACTCGCTCGCGAAGACGGCGCGTCGGCGAGAGCACGACGGCTACGTCGCCGCCACCGACGTCCGCCCGGATCCGGGCGCGGCCGCGGAGGGACCGCCGGGCGTCGCCGCGGCGCCGTTCAGCGGCGTCGCGGCGACGACGCTGGTCGGCCCGAAGGACGGCGGCGGCGCGGAGGCGGGGGCGATGATCCGATGCCGGCGGTGTCGGCGGCTGTTGGCGCGAGGGACCAACCGAACGCCGCACGCGCCGGGGGAGGGCGTCGACGCGTTCAGCTGGCGGAAGCGGCGGCGCGGCGGCGGTGGGGGGGGTGGAGCGGGGATGTTGGGGGCGAGCGCGAGCGCGAGCGCGGCGCCGTCGCCGTCGTGCCAAAACATCTTCCTCGAGCCGTTGGCGTGGATGCGCGGCGTCGAGGACGCGAGCGTTGTGGAGAAGAAGCTGTGTTGCCCGAAGTGCGAGACGAAGGTCGGGCACTTCAACTGGTCCGGGTCGCGGTGCTCCTGCGGCGCGTGGGTCACGCCGTCGTTCTACGTGCAGTCCGGGAAGGTGGACGTCATGCCGTACGCTACCTAGCTAGCTAGACGCGCCAGCTTCGTAGGTAGACGATAGAAGACGGACGGACGCCGCGAAAGTGTCATGGCGCTTTAGACGCGTCGCGCGTAGTATAGCAAGTCGTTACGACGCCCGAGGGGAGCGCCGCCGCCGACGACGACGACGTATTTCGCGTCCGTCCGTCTCGCTCCGCTCCGCCCCGCCTACATCTCGAACGCCCTCGACCCCGCGGCTCTCGTCCCCGCCCTCGTGCTCCCAAGGTCCATCCCGCTCATCTGACTCGAGATGGTGTTGATCAAGTCCAAATCTCGCGAGCTCGCGACGACGCCCTTCGGAAGATAATCCTTCAGACGCGCGGCGTGGTCGCGCAGCAGCCGCTGGCGTTCCTCCTCCACCATCGCCGCCTCCGCCGCCTCCGCGCTCTCTCTGCCTCGCTGCTCCTCGAGCTCTCTCTCGATCTGCAGCTCGTACATCGCCTTCTTCACCGCCGCGAGGCGTTCAACCTCGCGCTTGTGCTCTTGCATCTTCATTCGGCGCTTCGTCGCGTGCATCTGTTCCACGCGATCCTCCTCCGCGAACTTCTCGAACATCTTCCTTCGGAACATCTCCTCCTCCGCCGCCTCCTCCTCGCGCATGCGCCGCTTGATCGCGAGCTGCTCCTCGTTCGCTCGCATCATCTCCCGCTTAGCCGCCTCCGCCGATTCAGCCTTGGCCGCCATCGCGGCGCGGTGCTTCTCCTCTTGCTCCTCGAAGTACAGACGGTTGATGAGCTCCTCCATCTCGTCGCGCTTGCGGTCGTTCTCCTCCTTGTCCGCGCTGAGCTTGGCGAGGACGCGGTCCGCCTCCTCGCGCTTCCCCGCCTTGAGCGCCTCCGCTTCTTCTTGCCTTTTGATGATCTCGGCGGCGAACGCGGCGATCTTTTCCTCCTCCGCGCGCAGCCGCTCGCGCTCCTTCTCGCGCAGGTCTTCGCGCATCGCGAGAAACTCGGTGATGAACGCCCTGGTGTCCACCACCTTCTGCTGCTTCCGCCTCGCCTCCGCCTCGTCCTCCGCGCGAATCTTCGCGGCGACCGCGTCCACGGCGTCGCGCTCGGCCAAAAACGCCTCTCTCGCCTCCTCCTGCATCGCCACCTTCTCCGCGATCTGCTCCTCGAGCACGAGCCGGCTCTTCGCGCGTCGCGACCTCGCCGCGTTCGCCGCTTGTTCCTCCGCGAACACCGCCTTGACGCGATCGCGCTCCATCATCACGTCCACGGCGACGTCGTACTCTCTGTCCGCCTCGGCGATCATCTCCTTCTCTTCCATCTGAAGCTTCCGTTCGAAGCTCACCTCCGCCGCGCGAAGCTTCTCCTTCAGCGCGCGCAGCTCCGCGGACTCGTTGCTCACCTTTTGCACCATGAGCGCGCGCTTCGACGCCTCCTTCTTCTTCGTCTCGATCGCGTCCACGATCGCTTCTTCCTCCGCCGCCCACTTCGCCTTGAGCTCCCTCGCTTTGTGCGCCTGGTAGAGCGCCTCGAGCTGCGCCTCCTCCGCGGCGCGCTCGCGCGCCTCGCGCTCGCGTCGGATGCCGTCCGTCTTGTCGAACGACGCCGCGGCGTTCGCGTACCGGATCTGGTCGTCGAGGCGGCTGCGGGGGGTGAGGGGGTGGGACAAGGAGGGCGGGCGATGCGGGGGTCAGGAGGGGATCCAAGCGAGAGAGATACAATTAGTATTAATTCGGTGGGTCGACGCGCGGCGAACACGGGCGGGGACGCACGACTGAAGCGCCGCGGTTCGGTCTTCGTAGACCCGGCGCTTGGTCTCGCGCTGGGCCTGGATCTGCGCGAGCGACTTGTACGGCGCCTGGGAGGACGGGAAGTTGGGGCGAGGGGGGTCAGCGTGGAGGTCGCGTCGTCCAGCCATCCATCCGTTTTCGAACCGCGAACGACGGTCGAGCGAGAGACGCCGCGAAGAGACCCAATTCGGTCGACGCCGGAAAACGCGCGCGCGGGGTCGACGCGAGCGCCGCGCCGTCGCGTTCGCCCGCGATATCGTCGACGAGGGGTCTACGGAAGGAGAATTCGAGGCAGAGGACGCACCATGGCTGCCGTGTGCGTCCGCGCGCGGGGACTTCTGCGCGTCGAATCCGACCCACGCTTTGACCGGCCGCGCTCAAACGGGTCGATTCTCGACGAGAGCGAACAACAACAACCGAAAGGATAAAAAAAAGCCCCGCCATCCCGCGAGAAAACAACAACGACCCGCCCCGCGTCCCGCCGCCGCCGCCGCCCGGAATGAACGCGCACGGGGAACCGATCGAGGCGCTCGCCGCGAGCGCGCTGACGCACCCGGACGGCCTGAGCGCGCGCGAGATCCGCGAGCAGTTCGGAAGCGCGCGCGAGTTCTTCGCGAACTTCGGTCTCGAACCCTCCCTGAGGCGAGACTGCGACGAGGCGAGGAGCATCTCGCGCGGGCTCAAGTCCGGGTCGTGCGAGTACGGCGCGATGAGCGGCGCGCTGCGCGAGGAGAGGACGTCAGAGCGCCGCAAGAGCTTGGACGTCGCGTGCGAGCCGCTCTCGCCGACGACGCCGTCGAACGACCCGGCCCGGCGAGGAAGCGAGGGCGAGTTCCGCGTGCGCCGATCGACGAGCTTTATCCGCAGCGGAGAGATGGACCCTCGATGGGTGCTGTCGTGAAGGTAAACCGCGAGCGACGCGAGTCGGAACGTCGAGACGTGCTGTATAAAACAACAGATACTGTAGAGAAAGATTCGCACAGACGAAGAAGAAGGAGAAGAAGAGGAAGCCTCGGGGTGGGCGCGAGCGTACGCGTAGCGGAGCGTGATGTTAAAAAACCGCCCAGCCCCCAACCTACTCGTCGACGGCAACCCCACCCCGTCCGCGCCAATCGCGCACGCGCGGGTCTCGCGGGAACGCTTCTCCGATGGGCTGCCACCGCGCGTCGCAACTGACGCGGACGCGCGCGCGCCCGCTCCCTCGCACGTTCGACACGTTCGCCGCGGACATGTGCGTCGTCTCGATCCCGAGCGCGCACACGTCCCCCGGCTCGAAGTCCGTCGTGCGCCAGTCCACGACGGGCGGCGGCGGGGGCGTCCCCTCTCCGTCGCCGCCGTCGCCGCGATCGCGTCGCGTCAGGATCCGCGGCACCTCGGACGCGTCGTTCGTGAGCCAGCCGCTGACGGTGCCGTCGCCGCCGACGGTGGACGTCCCGTACGTCTCGCGGACGCGCTCGAAGTCGCTCGAGACGTGCGACCCCGCGGCGACTAACAGCGCGCCGTCCTCCGTCTTCACCGCGCCGAACGGAATCCACGTCGTGATCAACCTCGACGTCCCGCGCCCGAGGAACACCTTGTCCGTGTGCACGCCCGTGAACTCGCCGCCGGCGACCGCGCGCAGCCACTTGTACGCCGTCGTCATGACGCGTTCGCACTGGAGCACGCCCTCCGCGAGGTCGAAGAGGGCGTCGGACTCCGTCACCGCGCGGATGGCGGGGAGCGCCGCGACGTGCTGCCGCGAGAGGAGACCGAGGTCGGCGGCGCCCTCGCGAAGGACGCCGCCGCCGCCGTCGCGCCAGCTGGCGTCGCCCTCCTCCTCCTCCTCTTCCTCATCATCCGTCGCGAAGCACTCCGGGCGCTCCTCCGCGAGCGCTCGAAGCGCCGCCGCGCGCGCCGCGAGGACGTCCTCGCGCGGGAGCATCCCTCGGATCAGGAGGTACCCGTCGCGATCGAACGTCGCGCGAAGCGCGTTCCAATCTCGCGCCCGCCACGCGTCGCTCGAGTCGAGCATCGTCTTCGCGGTGATCCTCCCGACGCCGCCCATGACGTGCACGACGGCGTCGTCGGAGTCTTCCTCGTCCTCCTCCTCCCCGCGGTCGTCTTCGCTTCGCGCGTCCGTCTTCGCGCGCTTCCGCCGCGGCGTCGCGATCGACCGCGACGCCTCGTCGTCGGAAACCCTACGCGCGCGTCCTCCCCCTTCGTCGTCCGTCGTCGTCGTCGCGCCCTCGCGCATCCTATCCTCGCCGCGAGCTTCTCTCTCTCGTCGCCGCGCCGCCTCCTCTATCGCCGCTAGTGTGCCCTTCAACCCCTAAACCCCGCGCCGAGCCCGCGCGCGATCCGATCGCCCGCCTCGCGCGACGACGCGATGGCGCGCCTAGTGTTTCGCCTGCTTCTTCGCGGTGGCCTTGTCGAACGCGTAGTAACACCCGAACGCGGCGAGGCCGAGGAAGAAGCCGGGCGCGGCGGCGCGCCACGTCCCGGTCAGGAGCGGGTGCTTGCGCCACGCGTCCGCGTTCGCGAAAGGGTTATCGGAGCCGGCCATCGTGCGCGCGCGGAGTGTGATCGGTCCGTTCTTTTCTTCTTCTTCACGAGCTCAAACCTCGAAGTTGGGAGTCATCATTCGTCTGTTTTTCATCCATCACGCCGCGCGCCGAGATCCCTCGGGGCTCCTCACACCGCTCCTCGCATCGCCACCTCACACGCACGCACTCACCCTAACGCAATGGACGCCGAGCTGAAGCGCAACATCGTGATCCTCGGCGCGTGGCTCGCCGCGATCCGCGTCGCGCCGTACGTGTGCGATCTCGTCCAAGGCGCGCTCGCCAAGTAGTCTAAGAAGAAGGATCGCGGCGGGCGCGAGAGAGAAGGCGGAAGGCGGCGGCGGCGGCGGCGGCGCGAAGCGAGTAGTCTCGGCAGGCTGGCCCTCGCGGCGTCGAACGAATAAGGAGCGATGGCGAGCGCGGTCGCGAAGGACGACGACGACGACGACGACGACGGTTCGTCGTCGCTCACGTCCGCGGCCACGCCGACGCCTCCGAGGCGAAACCCCGCGCCGCCCGCGAGGCATCACGTGACGCACGAGAAGGTGCAGCTCGGCATGAACGCGTGCGGCGTCGAGTGCTGCCCGCACGCGGCGTACAAGCGCCTCGTCGCGGTCGCGTCGTATCTCCACGTCCCCGGCGACGACGACGACGCGGACGGCGGCGGCGGCATGGAGTCCAGGGTCGGACAGCTGTACCTGTACAACCTGAACAAGAAGCAGCCGACGCGAGAGAAACGCCGCGGACAGCTGTACTTGTACAACCTCGCGCCGACGGCGTCGAAGCGCGACGACGAGGAGGAGGAGGCGCGCGACGACTCCCGCGGCGGCGACGGCGAGGCGGGGGAAGGAAAGGAGAGAGCGGACGAGGCGACGATCGACGCGGGAAAGGCGGCGATGAACGCGATCGAGGCGGCGGAGAAGCCGTGGGTGCGTCCGTCCTTCGACCGTGGCGTGCGCATCTCCGCGTCTGTCGTCCGTCACCCACCACACGATCTGCCACGGCATCGAATCTCGTCACGTGCTGACGAATCGTACCCCGCCACGCGTCACCCCATCAAATCAAATCAACAGGAGCGTTGGACGGAAGGGTGGGCACTCGTCCCCGCGGCGGCGCCGCTCGAGACGCGCGCGATATTCGAAACGCGATGGGCGCCCGCGCGGTATAACACGGAGAAAGGCCCGAAGCTCGCGGTCGCGGACGCGGGTGGGTACCTGACGCTGTACCAGATCGACGCGGACCACGCGCGCGACTTTCCGAAGTACTCGCTGCCGTATCGCGGCGTCGCGGCGAGGGAAATTTCAAAAGTGCGCTGCGGCGGCGGCGGGTTAGGGATGACGACGTGCGTGGACTGGAACCCCGGCGACGGCAGCCAGGACGCCGCGGCGTCGAGCACGAGCACGAGCGAGAACCCCGCGCTCGCGGTCGTCGCCGCCGACGGCAGCCTGCGAACGATCGCGGTCCGCGAGGACGGCGCGTTGGAAGTCGCGGCGACGCGAGAGAAGGCGCACGATCTCGAGGCGTGGGCCGTCGCGTTCGCGTCGCCCGCGATGGCGCTCGCGCGCCCCGGCCAAGTCATCTTCACCGGCGGCGACGACGCCGCGTTTAAAGCGTGGGACGTCCGCGCGAACTTCGGGGAGAAATCCGCGCCGTTGTTCTCGAACAAGAAGACGCACGGCGCGGGCGTGACGTGCGTCGCGCCGTCGCCGCACGACTGCCACGTCGTCGCCACCGGTTCCTACGACGACGTCGTCCGTCTGTGGGACGTTCGCAACGCGTCGAAGGCGCTCGAGATTGGCCACGTGAACGTCGGCGGCGGCGCGTGGCGGCTGCGGTGGCACCCGTCGCAGCGGAAGCTCGCGGCCGCGGCGATGGGCGGCGGCGTCGCGATCGTCGAGTGGACCGGACGCGAACGCGTCGAGCGGAAAGTCGACGAGGCGGCGGGGGAGGCGTCGCTCGAGTACGAGATATCGTTCGGGAGCGTCGACAAAGAGCCGTCGTACGAGGCGCACGGGAGCATCGCGTACGGCGCGGACTGGGGGTGGCGCGGCGACGACGGCGACGGCGACGACGACGACGACGACGACGACGACGACGACGACGACGACGGCTCGTCGGATTTGGATTCCTCCCGCGGGATCCCCTCGAACGAACTCTTGAAGTCCCCCGGAGGCACGTTCCACCGAGCCGGGGAGGCGACGAAGACGTCCGTGATCGTGTCGTGCAGCTTCTACGACCGCGGCTTACACTGCTGGTCCCCGAGCGTGGAGGACGAGATCGAGCCCGTCGTGGACGGGGCGGCGAATCCGACGAAGCTTCGTCGGAGCGTCGCGAGGGCCCGAGAAGAGTTCGACGACGACGACGGCGGCGGCGGCGGCGGCGGCGGCGGCGGCGGCGAGGCGGCGATCGACTCGGACCAGGAGATCAACTCCGACGGCGAGCACGGAGTCTCGGACTCGGACGACGCGGCGGACGCGGCGCCGCCGCCGCCGAAGAAGAAGGAGAAGGGTGGCGGGTGTGTCGTCATGTAGCCTCGCGTGCGTCGGTTGTCTATCATTGTAAACACGGTCAAGATTCGATCCTTTCTGCTTCTGTTCGTTCGACTCGCCACGAATTTAGCCCTAAGCGATCCGCTCGTCCTCGGCGTCGTCACACACGCACGCACCTCCGCAAACGGTCGCCATGGGTGCGGTCACGTACTACGGAAACGCGCAAAAGATTTACGTCGCCACGGAGGCTGCCATCGGCATGGGACTCGGTCTCCTCGCCGGCGGGGCTTGGAAGATGTGGCACTGGGAGACGCGGAAGAAGATCGAGGCGTTCCACGCGAAGAAGTGAGCGGTGACGCGTGGTGACGCGAGACGGACGCGTCTCGCCTCGCGGAGACGACGATCGAGAGCGCGGCGTCGCGGCGTCGATCTCGTCTCCGCGGCGCGGTGATGCGCTCGCGATGAAGGAAGACGCGCGCTGGTACGTCGTCCACGCCCTCGCCGACGCGGGGCGGGGGGATAGATCGTTCCCTTCTCGGCTCGCCGCGAACGACCCCGCCCGCGTCGCGCGTTCCAGGAGTATGTCAGGTGCTCGGGCCAACTCTCGATGCCCGAAACGCCGTTACATTCCTGGTAGACTCAGCGGCGGGACCCGGGCGCGGCGCCGAGCGACGCCGTTCTGGCGCGCTCACTGCCGTCGCCCGCCCCGCGATCCCTCGCGTTCGAGCCTCCGTAAAACGCGAGCCCCGCGGCCCTTTCGAGGACGGACGCCGCCGCGCGGGCGCGCAAAGGCTCGGGCTGGGAAACAGTCTCACTTCGCGTATTCGGCGCGTTCGCTCGCCCGCGCTCGCGTCCGTCTCGTCTCGCCGCCCCGCGCGCGTCCTGACGAACGCTCGCCTCCCACACAATCGCTCTCTTCGCGGCAGAATTCATTCGGAGAGGAGGAGAACGAGTCGCCGCCTCGGGTGGACGCGCTGCGGTGGTCGCGAGCGAACGCCGCGCCGTGGGACGAGGGCGAGAGGAGAGCGCGTCGTATAGCATCACATGTGTATTTTTGTTTGATGGCAAAGAAGAGATGTCGTTTCAAGTAGTTACAAGAAGGTACAGCGACGCGGGCGCGTCGACGGCGGCGTTTGAATTCGAACCGCCCGCCGCCGACGCGCGCCTCACGCCGCGATCTGTTCGGCGCTCGGCTGCGCGTTGATCCTCGCCTCGAGCTCCGGCCTGAAGTGCCGAATCAACCCTTGCACCGGCCACGCCGCGGCGTCGCCCAACGCGCAGATCGTGTGCCCCTCGATCTGCTTCGTGAGCTCCTGAAGCATGTCGATCTCCTCCAGTCGCGCGTCCCCCTTCTTCATGCGTTCCATGACGTTGTAGAGCCACCCGGTGCCCTCGCGGCACGGCGTGCACTGCCCGCACGACTCGTGCTTGTAAAAGTACGACAACCGCGCGATCGCGTCGACGACGTCCGTGGACTTGTCCATCACGATCACCGCGGCGGTCCCCAGCCCGCTCTGCGCGGATTTCAACGAGTCGAAATCCATGAGCACCTGCGTGGGTGAAGCGATCGGTCAGTCGAACGTCTTACCGGTCAAACGTTGAAAGGGAAGCGCGGGTGAAGAGTGACGACGGGAAAAGTCCTTAAGGAACGGCGTGCACCACGCGAACGGGGTCGTATGGGAAGCAGTCTCACCTCCTCGCAAATCTTTTTCGGGATGAGCGGCACGGAGGACCCCCCCGGGATGATCGCGAGTAGGTTATCCCACCCGCCTCGCACGCCGCCGCAGTGCTTCTCGATGAGCTCCTTCAGCGGAATGCTCATCTCCTCCTCGACCGTGCACGGCTTGTTCACGTGCCCGGAGATGCAGAACAGCTTCGTGCCGGCGTTGTTCTTGCGCCCGAAGGATGAGAACCATTCCGCGCCGCGGCGCAAGATGGTCGGCGCCACCGCCACCGTCTCCACGTTCGTCACCGTCGTCGGGCATCCGTACAGCCCCACCCCGGCCGGGAACGGCGGCTTGAGCCTCGGCTTCCCTTGCTTCCCTTCCAGGGACTCGATGAGCGCGGTCTCCTCGCCGCAGATGTACGCGCCCGCGCCGTAGTGAATGTTAATGTCGAAGTCGATCCCCGAGCCGCACGCGTTCTTTCCGAGGTAGCCCGCCGCGTAGGCCTCGTCCCTCGCGCGCTCGAGGTTGAGGCGCTCGTTGACGTACTCGCCGCGGATGTAGATGTAGCACGCGCGCGCGCGCATGGCGGTGCCGGCGATGAGGCAGCCTTCCAGGAGTTTGTGCGGGTCGTGACGCATGATCTCGCGGTCTTTGCACGTCCCGGGTTCGGACTCGTCCGCGTTGATCACGAGGTACGACGGACGGCCGTCGGAGACCTGTCGGGTTCGGCGCGGTGGGGGGGGACGCGGGTAGGGCGCGGGGGGGTCAGGTGAGGGTCGCGCGGAGGAGGAGAGGCGAGGGCGCGGGATCGGGGGGGGGGGGGGTCGATCGCGTGAGGGGCGCGATCTCGCGCGGGGCGACGCGCGAGACCGCGAGGCGGACGACGTGAGAAACTAGGGTTAGCCGAAGAGACGCGAGCTGGGAGGGGGCGCGCGCCTTGGGCATGAACGACCACTTGAGCCCGGACGGGAACCCGGCGCCGCCGCGTCCTCGCAACCCCGACGCCTTGATCTCGTTCACGATCCAGTCCGGCCCCATGAGCATGAGGTCCTTCGTGTTGTACCAGTCCCCGCGCTTCATCGCGCCCTTGAGGAACGGATCGTGCTTGCCGTAGAGGTTCGTGAAGATGCGATCTTCGTCCTTCAGCCCGCCGTGGACGCGGTCCGCGGCGACGTCCACGGCCATGCCTCTGGACGCGATCGGCGCGATGGAGGCGCGGAGGCCGCGGAGGCCGCTCGCGCGCTCGAGAGCGCGCATGATCGCCGCCATGATGTCGTCCGCGGCGTGGACGGGAAGTGATGAGAGAAGAGGCGACGTCACCGCGCTCTTTCAAGGTCCTGTCGCTGTCGTGGCCGATTTCGTCGTCGCGCGCGCGCTCGTTTTCTTCAGTCGTCGTCCTCCGTGCATTGGCCGTCACTTCTCGGGACCTCACGGCGCGATGTACCCGCCCCCCGGCGGCGGCGGCGTACCCCCGCCGGGAGCGCCGATGCTTCGCCCGTACGCGCCCGCGGGCCCCGGGTTCCCCCCGGGCCCGCCCGGCGCGTTCGCGCCGCCGCCGATGGCGATGGGCCCCGGCCCACCGCCTCCGATGGCGATGATGGGCGGATCCGCCCCCGGGATGCATCCTCACCTGAAACCGGCGCCGTACGGCGCGCCGCCGCCGCCGATCTTCCAACCCGCCGGCCAGGCGCCGCCGTCGAGCGAGAAGCGAACGACCGTGTACGTCGGCAAGATTCCGGCGGGCGTCGGCGACGATCTCGTCCGACGACTCCTCGAGGTCTGCGGCGCGATCAAGTCGTGGAAGCGCGTCATGGACCCGGAGAGCGGCCAGCCGAAGCGGTTCGGGTTCTGCGAGTTCGAGGACGCGGAGGGCGTCCTCCGCGCGATGCGCGTCCTCGACGGGTTCCCGGTGAAGAGCGAGGAGCTGCTGCTGAACGTGAACCAGGCGACCAAGGCGCACCTGGAGCCGTACGCCGCGAAGAGAAACGTCGACCCGGAGGTGCGTTCTATACACTGGTCCCCATACGACCCCGTTCGCGTGGTGAACGCCGATCCTTAAGGACTTTGCCCGGCGTGTCTCTCCGCCCACCCCTCGTTTTCAATCCCCGCCCTCGACGCCTTTCAACTCCATCTGACGCCTTTCAACTCCACCCCGCCATCGCTTTGTATGGAACGTCGACCCGGAGGCGGACGCCGCGGACGACGCCGCGCGGCGCGCGCGCCTCGCGGAGGTGCTGAGCGAGGGGCTGCCGAAGGAGGGCGGCGGCGGCGGCGGCGCGGAGCTGAAGCGCGCGCCGGGGAGCGGGAGCGTCGACGGGGGCGGGGGCGGGGGCGGAGGAGGAGGAGGAGAGGCGAACGCGACCGCGACCGCGCCGAGCGAGGCGGATGCGTTTTTGTCGTCTCTCGGCGACGGCGCGGCGGCGGCGCCGCCGCCGCCGCCGCCGCCCGGGTTCGTCCCCGCGAAGGATCCCGCGTCGAGGCTCCCCCCGTCGGCGACGGGGAAGATTACCCCCGGCGGCGGGGGGGGGACGAACGACGCGTCCGCGTCCGCGTCCGCGTCGGCCCTCCCCCCGCCGCCTCCAGGGTTCGAGCCGCGCGGCGGCAGCGACGAAGCGACGCGCGCCGCGAGGGACGAAAAGAAACGCAAACGCGAGGAAGACCGCAGGGCGCACGCCCTCCGCGAGAAGGAGCGATCGGAGCGCGAGGAGCGCGCGCGCGCGGACCGCGCGTACCGCGACCGTCTGCATCGCTGGGAGCGCGAAGAGACGGAGCGCGAGCGCGCGAGGCGTCGCCGCGCGGATAAGAAGAGGGACGCGGAGCGCGACCGCGACGCCGCGCTCGAGGCGGATCTCAGGCCGGAGCCGGAGGAGGTCGAGGCGGAGTGCGCGGTCGCGACCGCGCCGGACGCGCCCCCCGGCGGCGCGCTCGAGCGGCTCCGCGCGATGGGCCCGCCCGCGTGGATCCGCGACGAGCGCGCGAGGGAGCGGCGGCGGCGGTACCGGCGGCGGGAGATGGACGCCGACGCGGAGGACGCGGCGGCGGAGGCGGCGGAGGCGAGGAGGAAGGAAGAGGAGGCAGCCGCGGAGGCGAAGAGGAAGGAGGAGGAGGCGACGGCGAGGGCGGAGGAGGAGAGAGTCACGGCGGAGGAGAGAGCCGCGGCGGCGGCGGCGGCGGCGGCGGCGGCGGCGGCGGCGGCGGCGGCGGCGGCGGCCGCAGAGGAGCAAAAATTGCTCTTCGCGAAGAAGAGCAAAAAGACGAAGAAACCGCCGCTCGCGGCGGTGAAATCGTCTCTGTTCGGCGACGACGACGACCGCGACGCCGCGCCCGCGCGCGCGCTCGTGAAGATCGAATACACCGCGGAGGAGCTCGCGGCGGCGGCCAAGCCCGCGAGCACGATGGCGGAGGACGACGAGGACGACCCCGCGGTGGCCGCCGCCAACGCCGCGAAGGTGCGTTCTATACACTGGTTCCCATACGACCCCGTTGGTGTGGTGAACGCCGATCCTTAAGGACTTTTGCCGTCGTCTCTCTCCGCCCACCCCACGGTTTCAATACCCGCCCACGGCGCCTTTCAACTCCATCTGACGCCTTTGAACTCCACCCCGACGTTCGCTGAAGCGCGTCTCCGCGCTCGCGGCTGCGGCGGCGGCGGCGAATAAGTCCAAGTCCGCGCCCGCTGCGAAGACGAAGAGCCTGATCGAGTCCATACCGACGTCCAAGGCGGACATATTCGCGTACGAGATCGACTGGGCGACGTACGACGCCGCGAAGCTGAGCGACAGCGTGCAGCGGTGGGTGAATAAAAAAGTCGCCGAGCTCCTCGGGGAGGAGGAGCCGAGCCTCGTCGAGTTCGTCGTCGAGAAAGCGGGGGAGCATCTCGGCGCGGCCGCGATGGTGGACGAGCTCGAGCCCGTGTTGGACACGGAGGCGGAGCCGTTCGTGATCAAGCTGTGGCGGATGCTCATCTACGAGACGCTCAAGGCGAAGGAAGGGGGGAAGTGACGACGGGGACGAGGACGGCGACGGTTTTTAATAACAATCATCCGTTTCTTTGTCGAGTACACGTAGCGACGGCGACGCGTTCGCGTTGACACGGCGATATCACATCACGACGCGCGCGGTCGTCCATCCATTAAAAAGTAACGCGCGAACCGAACCGAATCGACGACGTCATCGCCCTTCCTCCTTCGCGCGCTTCTCCGCGGCTTTCTTCGCGATCTTATCGAAGTGATCGCGCGCGGTTTTCAGCATCCGAAACGCGCTCGCCGCCTTTCCAGAATTTTTCCCCTCGTGCTTGTCCGGATGCACCAACAGACTCAACCGCTTGAACGCGTCCCCCGCCGCGGCGTCGCTCTCGCCGTCGTCCCCGACCGTCCCTTCCTTCGCGAACCGAAGTTCGCACACGAGAGGGTCTCTCGCGGACGCGCGCTCGCAGATTTTCTGCACCGGAACGCCAAGCGCCAGCGGTCGCGTCACCTCGCGCCGCGACGCCAGGAGCGAATCGCAGAGCTTCGAGTGCCGCGCGTTTCCTCGCTCCTCCGCGGCCGCGCAGCCGGTCCCCAGCGCCCGGTCCGCGATCTGGTCTTTGTTCTTCCCCGCGCCCGCGAGATCCACCTTGAGCGCGTCCGCGAGCGGGGAGAGGAAGTCGACGCAGACTTCGCACGGACGCCCGGATCCAGTTCCGGATTCGGATCCGGATCCGCCGCCGCCGCCGGATCCGCCGCCGAGGTTGAGCACGCACCGGTGCAGCGCGCTGTGATCCTTCCTCGGCCGAGGCTCCCCTCGCGATTTCGCCTCCGCGGCCAGGCGCGTCGCTTCCTCGGTGACGACCGCGGGGCACGACAGCACGCGCGCCACTTCCGCGTCGGACGCCTCCGCGCGTCGGCGGCGGTTTTCCTCCTCGACGGTTTTTTTCGCCGCCGCGGCGGCGTCCGCGGCGGCGCGCTTCGCCGCCTTCTTCTCCCTCAGCGCGCGCCACTCGTTGAGTTCGCTCTGGACGCTGAACCATCCGAACCCGGCGACGAGCGCGACGAGGAGTAAGAGCCCGCCGCAGATCGTGAACGCGAGGGAGGAGGAGGAGGATTTCGATTTCGTCGACCTCCCGCCGCCGCCGCCGCCGCCGCCGCCGCGGTCGTACCCGCCGCCGTGCCCGCCCCCGCCGCCGGACGGATACGCGGGCATAGGGTTGGCCGCCATCGCCGCCGCCGCGTGATGCGGATGCTGCGCCATCGGCTGTTGCTGGTACGCCGCGGGCGACGCCGACGCCGCCGCCGCCGCGCCCGCGGTGGGCCGTTTCCTGAACACGTTCGCCGCTGAGGGTCGTTCCATACAAGCGAACGTCGGGGTGGAGTTGAAAGGCGTCAGTGGGAATTGAAAGGCGTCGCGGGCGGGGATTGAAAGCGGGGGGTGGGTTGAGAGAAACGACGGCAAAAGTCCTTAAGGAACGGCGTTCACCACGCCAACGCGGTCGTATGGGGACCAGTGTATAGAACGCGCCTGAGGCGCCCGCGGAGCCGCCCCCTGCCCCTCCCCCGCCGCCGCCGCCCCCTCCCCCGCTCCCGCCGCCCGCTTCCTCGAGCAACCGCACCACCTCCATGTGCCGCCTCTCCCTCGCGATCTCGCACGCCGTCTTCCCGCGCTCGATCACCCCCCCGCCGCACCGCGCCCGCACCTTCGCGCCGTGAGCGATCAACGTCGACACGACCTCCGCGCGTCCCTCCGCCGCCGCCGCGTGCAACGGCGCCAGCCCGTCCGAATCTCGAATCGCCTCCACGTCCGCCCCGCCCGCGCACAGCGCGCGCGCGCACCGCCAGTCCGACGTGACGTGTAACGGCGTGTTCCCGAGCGTTACGTCTCGCGCGCGTGGGCTCGCGCCGAGCCCCAGCAGCGCCTCCACCGCGCGCCCGTCGCCCCGCGCGGCGGCGGCGTGCAACGGCGTCGTCCCGTCCCTCGCGCGCGCGTTCGGGTCGCCGCCCGCGCGCAGCAACGCGTCCATGCTCGCGCGCTCCGGCGCGTCGTGCAGCGGCGCGCGGCCGTCCACGTCCGTCGCGTTCGCGTCCGCGCCCGCGCGCAGAAGCGACTTGGGGCGGTTCCGCGCGAAGCGACGAACGTCGGGGTGGAATCGTGAGGCGTCAGAAGCGGAGTCGCGAGGCGTCGAGGCGCGTCGGGATTGAAAGGGTCGAGGGGCGGGCGGAGAGTGACGAACGCCATGCCGGGAGAGAAAGTCCGTCCTTAAGAAACGGCGTTCACCGCGCCGACGGGGCCGTATGGGGACCAGTGTGAGGAGAACGCACGTCGACGCAGTCGGCGTGGCCGCGCGACGTCGCGTTGTGCAGCGGCGCGACGCCGACGTCGTTGCGCGCGCGCGCGTCGGCGCCGCCGCCGCCGTCGGCGAGGAGAAGCTCGACCACCTTCAGGTGGCCCTCGTAGGCGGCGTAGTGCAGGGGCCGGTTCCCGCGCGGGCCCGGGGCGTCCGGGTCGTCGCCCGCGAGGAGGCGCTCGCGGACGGCGGCGACGTCGCCGCGTTCGGACGCCTTGTGCAACGCCGTCGGCGAGATCGCGTTCGAGGGCGACGGCGCGGCCGCCGACGCGCCCGCCGACGCGGCCGCGACCGCGCGCGACGGCGTCGGCGACGGCGCGGTCGCCGCCGCGGTCGCGGTCGCGGTCGCGGCGACGTCCGCGGGCTGGTACGCGGAGTAGACGTCGCCGCCCCATCGCGCGCCGGACGCCGCGGTCGCGCTCGCTCTCGCGGTCGCGCTCGCCGCGTCGGTCGGATTCGCCGGCGACCTTCCCCCCGCGCCGCCGCCGCCGCCGCCGCCGCCGCGCGCGTCGCCGACGCCTCCTCCTCTCGACAGCGACGGGTGCGCGAGGTGCCTCGACGCGCTCGCGCCCGCGGTCATCGCGGTGAACTCCGCGTGCGAGAGCCATCGCCCGTCGTGCGAGTACGCGCCGCGCTGCTGATCGAAGTACGTGCCCGTGACGGGGTTGTGGTAGTATCCCGTGCTCGCGTCGTAGACCCAGCCGCCCCCGGGGGCGGGCGCGGGCGCGGGCGCGGCGCCGTCGGGGGAGGGCGCGCCTCCGCCGGGAGGGCGCATGACGACCTCCGCTCCGCTCCGCTCCGCTCGCGCCCCCGCGGCGACGGCGGAAATGATGTCAGCAACGAACAACGGCCGGAACACCAAAACACCTCAAACCTATTGAAAGAGAAGCCCCCCAGGGGTCGCGTCACCCTCCGGATCCTCGCCCCGGTCGTCGCGAGCCGAACCCGCGCCGCCGCCTCCCGCGCGTGCCGCCCGCGCCGCGAGCGCCGAGACGGCGTCCTCGTCCTCGGGCGGCGGCGCGGGCGGCGGCGCGGGCGGCGGCGGCGCGGGCATCGGATCCCTCGCGCGCGGCGCCGTCTCGCTCGCGATCGCGGGCGCGACCGCGGTCGTGTGCGAGTCCGTGCTGAACGACCTCGTCCTGTGGCGCATCGCGCGCGACCGCGCGATCCCGGTGATCGACGCGAACGACCGCCTGAAGCGCTCGCTGGGGACGCCGCTCAGGGCGGACGCG
>NW_003315886.1:148317-177105 GCF_000151265.4 Micromonas pusilla CCMP1545
GGATTCGCCGGCGACCTTCCCCCCGCGCCGCCGCCGCCGCCGCCGCCGCCGCGCGCGTCGCCGACGCCTCCTCCTCTCGACAGCGACGGGTGCGCGAGGTGCCTCGACGCGCTCGCGCCCGCGGTCATCGCGGTGAACTCCGCGTGCGAGAGCCATCGCCCGTCGTGCGAGTACGCGCCGCGCTGCTGATCGAAGTACGTGCCCGTGACGGGGTTGTGGTAGTATCCCGTGCTCGCGTCGTAGACCCAGCCGCCCCCGGGGGCGGGCGCGGGCGCGGGCGCGGCGCCGTCGGGGGAGGGCGCGCCTCCGCCGGGAGGGCGCATGACGACCTCCGCTCCGCTCCGCTCCGCTCGCGCCCCCGCGGCGACGGCGGAAATGATGTCAGCAACGAACAACGGCCGGAACAACAAAACACCTCAAAACTCTTGAACGCGACGACGCCCACGCGTCGCGTCACACTCGCGATGCTCGCGCGCGTCGTCGCGAGACGAACCGCGGGCGCGGCGTCCACGGCGTGGCGCCGCGCCGCGAGCGCCGAGACGGCGTCCTCGTCCTCGGGCGGCGGCGCGGGCGGCGGCGCGGGCGGCGGCGGCGCGGGCATCGGATCCCTCGCGCGCGGCGCCGTCTCGCTCGCGATCGCGGGCGCGACCGCGGTCGTGTGCGAGTCCGTGCTGAACGACCTCGTCCTGTGGCGCATCGCGCGCGACCGCGCGATCCCGGTGATCGACGCGAACGACCGCCTGAAGCGCTCGCTGGGGACGCCGCTCAGGGCGGACGCGTGGTGGAACGCGAGCGTGACGACGCGCGCGCGAGGGAACCTCGTGACGACCACGTTCTTACTCGACGGATCGAAGGCGAGCTGCGACGTCCAGGTCGTCATGATTCGCGACAAGGCGGCGGCGGATTCGGACGCGGACGCGGGTTCCCCCGCGAACGCGTTCGTCGCGTCGGTCGCGCCGAACCTCTTCGCGAACGCGTGGGCGCCGTCGCGGTGGAAGGAGGTGCGCGTCGAGGCGATCCTGCCGCACGAGAAGGAAGCGGGTCTGCCGGGACGCGTCGACTTGTTGCGAGGGGAGGAGGAGGGGGCGTCGGAGCCGGGGTTGGGAGGGAAGAAGAAGAAGAGAAGTGCGGCGCGAGGGCGGTGGGGGGATTGGTTCCGGAGAGGGAGGGACAGCAGTCGCGAGAAGAGGAGAGAGGCGAGCGACGCGTAGGATAGGATGGGCGCGGCGGTCGCCGTATGTCGCGTATGAAATCGATCGCGGCGTCTGTCTGTCGATCGCGGCGTCGAACAAAGCATCCGCCGTCGGCGTTCCTCCTCGCTCAACTCACATCTGCGCGAGGATCACGATTCTCTGCATGACCCACGCCTTGAGCTCCTTCGTCATGCTCTTCTTCTTCATCTTCTCGAGCCGCTTCAGCGCGGTCTTCCTCTCCGCCTTGGTCTTCTCCCGCATCTTCGCGACGTACGCCCTCTCCTTCTCGGAGCACTTCGACTCGGGATCCTCCGCCGTCTCCGGATCGCACTTGACCTCGAGCTTCTCCTCCACGAACGCCTTCAGGTCGTCCAGGTCGCGCCCGCCCTCGTAGCTCTCGCCCTTCTCGCCCGTCTCCGGGGTGAAGTACTTCAGCGTCGGGTACCCGCGGACTTCGTGGTCGCCGCAGAGATCCTCCTCGACGGTGCAGTCGACGTCGCCGACGACGACGGAGTTCGAGGCGGCGTAGGAGTCACCGAGCTCGTCCCACGTCGGCGCGAGGGCTTTGCAGTGGCCGCACCTGATCGATCGACGATCGGAGGGAGGGGGGGGGGAGGGGGGAACGTTGGAACGTCGACGATGGAGCGATGGCGGGGGAGGGACGCGGAGATCCAGCCGCGTCCGATCGGAGACGGACGATCGATGGCGCGATCGATCGCGCGATCGATCGGATCGATCGATCGATGGATCGTCGCGCGAAGAAGGGCGCGCGGACGACGCGACGCACCACGGGGCGTAGAACTTGACGATGGCGTTCTTCCCGCCGTTCACGACGACGTCCGCGAAGTTGTCTTTGCCCAGGACGGTCACCGCGTCCGCGTTGCCGAAGAGCGCGAGCGCGACGGCGAGGGAGGTGAGGAGCTTCATGGCGTGTCGGCGCGCGAGTTGATCTGGTGCCCGCGGCTCGCGCTCGCTCTGCTCGCTTTCGCGACGAGCCTTCCGCCGAAAAAATACGATTTGTCAGCCGACGACTAGCTAGGCGCTACGCCGCGCGATACCGACAAAGCGCGCGCTAAACTCCGATGAGGTCGAAGAGACGGACGGAATGATCCGCGCCGACGGTCGCGAGCGTCGCGCCGCCGCCGCCGCCGTCGCCGTCCCCGCGCGCGTCGCCGTCCGCGTCGCCGTTTAAATCGTCGTCGTCGTCGCGCCCCCGGTTGACCGTTCGCCACGCCAACGCGCGCACCGCGCCCGCGTGCCCATCGCACGCGCTCACGACGCACAGCTCCGTCCAAGGCGCGTCGCGGTCGCCGAAACCGCCGCCGGACCACACGCGCACGCGCCCGTCCTCGAGCCCGATCGCGAGCGTGAGACGTCCTCGCTTTCCTCCGTCTCGGGATCGCGGCGGCGCGAACGCCACCGCCGTCGCCGCCGCGTCGAACGCGGGGATCGACGACGAAGCGGGGGACTCCGCGACGTCCGCGTCCCCGGTCGAGGCGCCGTTCGGACCGCGCGCGTCGAACGCGGTGGCGACCCACAGCTTGACTCTTCGATCCCTCGCGCCCGTCGCGAAGACGCTCTCGTCCGGGGACTCCGCGGACGCCGGAGGCGGCGGCGCCCACGCGGCGGAATAAATCGCCTTGGCGTGCGCTTTCGCTCGTCGCGCGAGCCGCCACCCGTCCGCGCCCCACGCGCCGTACGCCGCCGCGCCGGGGCGCGCGGGGACGTACACGCAGACGTGGCGGTCGCGCGACGCGGCGAGGAGCATGTCTCGCGCGCCGCGGGGCGCGAAGGCGAGCGATACCACCGTGAGCGTCGCGCCGGGCAGCCGTCCCGCGGGCCGCCAGCTCGTCGTCGTCGTCGTCGTCGTTCCGGATTCTCCTCCTCCTCCTCCTCCTCCTCCTCCTCCGCCGCCGCCGCTCGCGCTCGCTTCCCAAATCCACACGTCCGCCGCGCCCTCGCGCCTCGCCTCGCACGCGCTCGCGATGAGCTTCCCGGACGGATGCGCGGCGACGCACGACAAGTCGTCGCCGTGGCCGTACAGCTTGCACGTCTCCGGCCACAGCGTCGCCTGCGCGAGCGTCTCCTCCGTCGGCGGCGCGGCGAGGACGGTCGGCGTGACGGACGCGACGACGTCGTCGTCGAACCCGCCGCCGCCGGACGATTCGTCGCGCGACGGTTCGTCAGTCGAACCGTCGCGCCCGTTCGCGTCGTCGACGGCTTTGTTCGAGAGACCGAGCTGCGGGAGCTCCGCGCCGGCGGCGTCGCCGGCGGCGGCTCTCGCGCGCGCGAACGCCGCCCTCGCCGCGGACGCGGACGCGGGAAGGGACTCCCCGAGCGTGCCCAGAAACGTCCCGGGGGATCGGAACACCCTCAGGATCTTCTCATCCGCGCCGCTGACGAACACGGTGGACCCGACGATGGAGGAAGACGTGGACGCGTCGTCGTCGCCATCCGTCGGCGCCGGCGCCGGCAACGTCGCGACGCATCGAATCGCGTGCCCGTGCACCTGCGGCCGCGCGATCTGCCGCCACCCCTTCGCGCCGCCGCCGCCGCCGCCGCCGCGCCAGTCCGCGTGCAACCGCGTCGTGAAGTCCATCCCGGACGTGAGCAGGTAGCGTCCGTTGACGTCCCACGCGACGCACGCGACGTCTCCCGCGTGCCCGGCGGTCGCCGGCGTCGGCGTCCACGCGCCGCCGCCGCTCCCCTCGCCCGCGTCTTCCTCCCTCCACGCGTGCAGCGCGCCGCCGTGCGAGTGCGCGATGATCCGGTCGCCCGTCCGGTTGAACGCGGCGCCGTAGAACCCCAGGCACGACGCCGCGGCCTCGCCCATGGACGCCGCGGCCATCCAGACGCTGCCGCCGCCGCCCGCGGCGGCGGCGTCTCGCCCGGCGCCGCTGTCCGACGCGACCCAGAGCGTCAGCGAGCGGTCCATGCTCGACGTCAGCAGCGACGGGCGACCCGGGCCCCCGCCGCCGCGCCTCGGCCGCCACGTCGCGGAGAGCACCCAGTCCTCGTGCCCGACGAGAAGCGCTTCCAGGCGCGTCTTGAGACGCGTCGTCCCTCCGAACGTTCTCGCCGGCGGCCGCGGCGGCGCCGCGAGCTTCGCGAACGCCGGCGTTTCGTCGTCGACGCCGTCCTTCCCGCCGTCGTCGCCGTCCCCAACCTCCGCGAGCTCGAGCCGCCATATCCGCGCGGTCCTATCCTGCGACGCGCTCGCGAGGAGCAGACCGGGGTTGTTGGGGTTGGTCGCGCCGGTTGACGTTCCATCTTCAAACGCGTCCTCCGCGTCCGGCGTCATCGTCACCCCACGGACCCAATCCGCGTGCCCGTCCAACGTCGCGAGGTCCTCTAGTCGCAAACGCGTGTACGCGTCCCTGACGTCGTCCGCATCGCACGCGAAGATCTTCACCGCGCCGTCCGCGCATCCGATCGCGAGGACGAGGACGTTGTCTCCGTCAGTAGTCGCGGGCCCCGCTCGGCCAGGCCCCCGCGCGGGCGCGCGGTGTACCGCCGCGCAGAGGGGCGCGCGGCCGCGGGGCATCTCGAGCTCGCCGACCGATCGAAGGCTGAGCGGCGGCGGCGGCGATCGCGCCGCGTCGGCGTCGTCCGACGCGCACGCGATGCGCAAGAACGCGAGGTCCGCGAGCCACGCGCGGACGACGCAGTCGTGCGCGGTGGAGACGATGAGGTGGCGCTCCGGCGCGCCGGGCGCGCCGGAGCCGTCGCGGACGACGTGCGTCGCGACGTCCGTGACCGGGCCGGCGTGCGTCCCTCGCGCGACCGCGCGCCACGCGTGCGCGTCGCCGCGGTCGTGAACGCCTTCCTCGGGATCGTCCTCTCTGCGCCAGACGATCACCGCGCCGTCGGCGCCGCCGCTGACGAGCCAGCGTCCTCTGCCGCCGGGGATCCATCGCACGCAGCTCACGCGCCCGGAATGCGCGGGCGGCGTCGTGCGAAGCGCGCGCGCGCTCGACGGGTCGTATATCACCACGCGATCGTGCGCGCCGTACGCGTACAGCTCGCCGCCCTCGCAGTCCTCCGCGGACCAGTCCCCGGCGCGCACGGCGCGGTTGCATCCGACGCTGAGGTACGACAGCGACAGCGCCGCCGCCGCCGCCACCATCGCGTCTCGCGTTCTGAACGACGACGAACAGAAAGGAAACGCGCAAACGTCTGACCTCGTCGTCAGAGATCTCGACGCGCCGCGCGCGGGATGGCGTCGCCCGCGCCGAGCGCGAGCGATCGCGGAGGCGAGGTCTCCGAGGCCGCGCTCGAGTTCCTTCTCGCGGAGCTCGTGAACGCGCAGCGCGAGCGAGGGGAGGACGGGAGGAGGGTCATGACGCGCGCGGGGTTCGACGTCGGCGTGAAGCTCGCGGAGCGGTGCGCGCGCGTCCGTCCAACAAAGTCTCGTCCCCTCGATCGCTTCCTCCGTCCACCACTCCACGCCGCCCGTCCCCTTCCGATCCCTTCGTCGACGCGACGCGGCGCGACCCTTCCTGACGCCGCGCACGCACGCTCCGACGCAGATACACGCGAGACCGCGCGACGCGGTTCACGGAGCCCACCGAAGCGATCCTGTTCGTGTGCAAGGACTGGTGGACGCGGTGCTTCAAAAAACGCGTTGACAACCTCAAGACCAACAACCGCGGCGTGTACGTACTCACGGACGAGTCGTTCGCGTGGATGCGCCGCGTGCGAGCGGCGGGGCGGACGCTCGAGGAGGAGGCGGCGATCGCGCGCGCGGAGTGCGACGCGCGCGCGGCGTTCCCGTGCGGCGTGATTCGAGGGACGCTGGCGGCGCTGGGATTGGAGTCGAACGTCTCGGCGGAGACGACGCCGCTGTCGCCGGGAGGGGGGGCGAAGGTGGCGTTCACGGTGCGGCTGAAAGGCGCGGAAGGCGGGCCGTCGTGACGCGACGCGACGCGAACGTTATGTAACGCACGCGGCGGGTCGGTTACATGTAGTCCTAGCTCTAGTAGTGTGGTACGACGGGCGACGTTCTCGTCCATCCGTCGCGGTCGTCACTCAGTCGATATCCTGATACTCCTCCCCGACGACCCGCCCCCGCAAACGCTTCATCATGAGAAACCGCCGCTTCCCGAGCATCGCGTCGAACGGCGGGCACCCGTCGTCCACGATCTCGTACCCTCGGCGGCGGTACAACGCGATGGCGCCCGCGTTGCGTTGGTACACGTGGAGACAAGCGACGTCGTAGCCCCATCGCAGCGTGATCTCCTCGGCGGCGTTCATGAGCGCGTCCGCGATGCCGCGTCTTCGGTACGCGTCCGCGACGCACATGCACGAGACGTACGCGTACTCGTCCGCGGGGGCGCCGCCGCGCCAGCGTCCGGGCCGCGGGGAGCGCGTCGGCGCGCGCGTCGTCGTCGCCGTCGTCGCTGCCGCCGCGGCGTCCTCTTCCGCGTTCATCCTCGCGCGCCTCGCGTCCGCCCACCGCTGCATGTCCCCGCCGTTCGTCCCCAAGCCGTCGTTCCAGTCGTCCCCGCTCGCGGCGTCGCACGCGTCGTCGCCGTCGTCGCCGTAGCACGGCGAGAACTTGCTGGCGGCGTTGGATAAAAACTTGAGCACGTCGTCGTCCCTCTGGATGGACAGCTCCACGACGCCCACGACCGGCCTCGGCCGCTCGTCCGAGCTCGCGTTCGACGGCCACCGTCGCGTGGCGGATGACTCGTCCTCGTCGTCGCGCGACGCGGTCGTCACCAGCGGCGCGAACCGACGGCTGTCCAGGTACTCGTACTTCCTCCCGAGCGTCGTGGACACGTCGCCGCGGAAGGACTCCAGGAGGAAAGGATCGAGCAGCGGCAACGCGCTCGGCTCGAAGAATGACGTCGCCTGGACGTCGCTGATCTCGGAGAGCTGCGTCTCCGTGCCGTACGACACGTCCCAGCCTTCGGGGGAGGTGAGCACGAGCGTGCCCGCGGGCGAGGCGTCCGTCGCGACGGCGTCGCGTCGACGACGAACACATTTTTCTCCGCGAGCGGCGGTGCTCGCGAGATCTCGACGCGCGGACGGCCGCGACGCGGGCGGCGACCGCGAGGACGGCGACGCGCGACCGCGGCGCGACGACGACGCCGTCGGCGCGCGCGGCGCGCGGCACGACGCGCACGACATCGCAGCCCGCGACGGGAGCGGCGGTGTGACGCTCGACGGGCAGCGGGAGCGAAGATCAGATAACGGGGGCGTGATGACGCGGCTGGCAGGGCGATGGCGATGCACTGGCGCCACTACCAGTGCTGGCGACACTGCCGCGGCTGCGCGCGGCGAGCGTCCGACGGACGCGCCGCCGCGCGCGATGAAGCTCTCGGCCGTCGAGAGGACGCTCGTCGTGATCCTCGTTCGCTAGACGTCTACGCTAGGGGCGCGCGAGCGTCGCGCCGGCGCCGGTCGTCGCGTCGCGGCCGCCGCCGGTGGAGAGCGCCGCCAGCTGTCGCTCGAGCGCCTCCGCCTCCGCGGCGAACGCGGCCATCTTCTCCAGCTTCGCTCTCTGGTCGTCGTCCAGATCCGCGCCGTCGCGCGCTCTCGCGGCGAGGTCCTCGCAAGCCCTGACCTTTTTCTTCGCCGCGCGCGCGCGTTTCGAGAGCGCGCGCGCCGGGTCCTCGTCCTCGGGCGCGGCGGCGGCGGCGGCGGCGGCGGCAGGGGGGGTCGTCTTCGTCTTCTTCTCTTCGTCTCCTCCCTCGCCCGACTTCGCTCTCGCGTCCTTCTCTTTCTCTTTCTCCTTCTCTTTCTTCGCCGCCTTCTTCCTCGCGTTCTTCCTCGCGGCGTCGCTCTTCGCCTCCTCCGCGAACGCTCCGGGAACGCCGCCCGCTCCCCCTCCGCCGCCGCCGCCGCCGCCCGCGGCGTCGCCGCGACCCCTCGCGCCTCTGACGACGTACCGCCGCACCTCGTCCTGGTTCACGTACCCCGCGCGCACGCGTATCTCCTTGCGCATCGATCCGTCGGGGCGGCGCGACGCCGCGATGACGCGCTCGGGAAGCTCCTCCTTGAACCCCGCCGGCGGAGGCTTCCTCCTCGTCTCCTCGTCCGGGGTCGTCGTCGGCGTCATCGTGAATGTTTCTTCTCGATCGCGCCTTCGTTCCCTCGGCCGAGTCGACGCGCGCGAGGGTCCGCGGGCCGCGGGCGTCTCGCGGGTTGGTCTCTCGCCGGCGCGGCGGGCGCGGCGGGCGCGGCGGTCGCGGAGTCGCGGAGCCGCGCGCGCGTCGAAGTGCGGCGGCGCGCCGTCGTCGCCCCGCGAGGGCGCGTCATCGCGTCGTCCGAGGACGCCTTAGTTCGGGACGACCGTTTGACGAACGCGAGCGCGAGCGAGCGAAGTTGACGTTCTGATCGCGTTCGCGACGCTTCGCGCGCACTCGTCGTCGCGCGCGCTCCCCGTCTCCGCCGCGATGAAGGACGCGGACGCGCCCGCGCGCGCGTCGCTGTGCGACCTCCTCGAAGTCACCCGCCGGGTCATGGCCCCGGTCGAGGCGAACGGCACGTTCTGGTGCCAGGAGGTGGACGCGCATCAGATGGTCGAGTGGACGCTCTCGGTGCGTGCGCGACGCGATCGCGCGCGTCGTCGTCCGATCCCCCCGAGCCCCCTCCTCCCGTCGCATACGCCGCCCGTCCCTCCCTCGTGGCGACTCCGCGACTGACTCGACCCCGCGCGTCCCGTCCCGTTCCTCATCCCCTCTCTCGCTCGCAGGAACTCGCGGAGGTCGAGGAGGAGATCCGCGCCGCGGAGGATGCGATGGCGACGGCGACGGCGACGGACGCGACGGACGCGACGGACGCATCGGACGCCGACGGCGCGTCCTCCTCCCCCGGCGCGACCGGCCCAAAGTCCGAGCTCGCGGTCGCCGCGCGTAAGCGCGTCCAGGACGAGCTCGGCGACCTCGTCTTCGACGTCATCATGCTCGGCTGCATGTGCGAGCGGCGCTTCGGCGCGGGCAACGCGGCGCTGGCGGGAGAGCCAAACACCTTCCGCGTCTCGCTCGCCGCCGCCGTGCGCGGCGCCGCGGATAAGGTCAAGCGACGATGCCCGTACTCGTTCGGTCCCGCGGCGGGGCCGTGCCCGAGCAGAGCCGCGGAGAAGGAGAGCTGGACCGCGGCGAAGCGGTTGGAGAAGGCGCACCGCGCGGGGGGGCCGCCGCCGCCGCCCGCGCCGCCGACGCGGCGACGAGGGGAGGACGGATTCGGATCGACGACGCGTTTCTCGAGCGGCGACGGCGTTCGCAGCGGGTGGTCCGCGGGCGCGCTGACGGCGTGCGCGGTCGGGATGAGCGCGGTCGCGTTCGCGGGCGGGTTCGCGCTCGGGGGGAAGCAGGAGACGCGCGACGCGGTCAAGGACGCCATCTCGGGGCTCTTCAAGAAGTAACCAGTCGCGGTCGTTTTATAATTTTTTATTCCCATCAACGTTCGCGGCGACCTTCGCGAGCTCCTCCTCGAGCGTCCGCACGCGCGTCTCCGCGGCTTGAAGCTTGAGGAATATCGCCACGAGCGGCGCGAGGAGGAAGACCGTGCCTAAGATGGACGGCAGCGCGATGGGGATGTAGTGCGTGCCCGCGACGACGCACACGTTACCCCACGGCGCGCACGCCTGCGACGACGCGAGATGGTTGGAAGAGGACGGATCGATGAGATCGAGAGCGACGAACGAACGACGAGAGCACGCCCCGGAGCGTCGAGGCGACGACTGGACTGGACTGGACCGCGCGCGCGAGAAGGACGCGCGCGCGCCGCGACGCCCGGCGAGGCGCGCGTCGCACCTCGAGAAGGTCGTCCGGGTACAGCGGTACGCCCATCATCTCCGCCGCGTTCGTCCGGACGCGCGCGCGTCCGCGCGACGCCGACGCGCGCGCCGGCGACGCGAGGCGCGCCGGCGCCGCCGCCGGAGCCGGAGCGGCGGTTCCCCCGCGCGTCGCGACGCGGCCGACGCGCGACGGGAGCGCGGTGACGCGCGCGCTCGACGCCATGCCGACGCCGCGCGCGGCGTGAAGTGATGTCGAGCTGAGCGGCGGATAACACGTTCAAGCTGTAAACAGAAGTCGTCGGTCGGCGTTTACGGACGGCGGCGTCGAGCGGCCTCCTTCACTCATCATACACGCTACACGCTACGCGCTCGCTTCCTTCGCGAAACGCTCGCCGCTCGCCACCTCCGCGACGTCGTCCGCGCCGGTCGTCGCGACGGTTGACGTTCCGTCTTCCAGGGTGCCGCGTTCCCGTTCCCTCTCCCCCCTCGCCGCGGTCGCCAAGTCCGCCGCCTCCAACCGTTCGACGAGCTCCATCTTCTTCCCCGTGCACTTCAGCCCCCTCGACTTCGCCTCCCTCGAGAGCTCCTTCCCGGTCATGCCAAAGTACGGACCAAAGTACGGCAGCGGGTCGTCCGGGCCGAGGCGCGCGCGCAGCCCGCCCGGCCTCGACGACGTCCCGTCGCCGGCGTCGCTCGCGTCTTCGTTTTCTTCGCGTTCAACCGCCCCCGCGACCATGTCTCGCACGCGCGCGCAGAGAGGGTCGCTCGCGCCGCCGACGTGCCGCGCGTTCGCGGCCATGTGCCCGTACGCCGCGATCAGCAGCGACTCCGCGCGGCCGTGATCTTTCTTTCGCTTCAGCGCGTCCTCCACCTCGGGAAACAGCGCTTTTGCCATCGCGCGCGACTCGTCTTTGCTCCCCCCCGCGCCCTTGCGCGCGAGACCCAACGCCCACTTCCACGCCTGCGGCTTCACGACGACGACGGTCAACCCCGCGGACGCTAACACGCCCTTCCACAGACCGAAGTTGTACCCCTGCACGAACGCGGTCTGCGCGCTGAAGCCGTATTCCACGCCGCCCTCTTCCACGTGCGCGACGGTGCCCGGGGGAAGGCGCAAATCGCGCACCGCCGCGCACATCGCGTCGACGTCTAAGCGCACGCGCGCGCGGCCGTTGACCTCCACCTTCATCGTCGGCGCGTCGATGACGTCCACGGAGGTGATCACGCCCGTGGAAGGGCCGCGGACGACCGCGAGCGCGCCGCCGGCGTCGGAGTCGCACCCGACGAGAAACCATCCGTTGGGCGCGCGCTCCTCTTCGACGACGCGCTCGCGCGCGGCGACGTCCTCGCTCGCCGAGGACGCGACGACGCGGCCGCGCAGCGCCGTCAGCGTCGGCGTCGGCGTCGGCGTCGGCGTCGGCGCGAGCTTCGTCGACCTCGGTTTCCTCGCCGCGGCGGCCGCGGCGGTCGCGTTCCCGCGCGCGCGCGCGCGATGCGCGTTCGCGGAGCATCGCTTCTCGCGCGCGACGACGAGACCGACGCGGAAGCTTTGGGGCGCGCTCGACGCGCACGACGCGGCGACGCCGCTCATGACGCGCGCTCGAATCGCGCAGTCACCACTCAACGACGACGCGGAACACGACGCGCACGTCCGAAGCGCGTTCCTCAGCATCAAGCCCGCCCGGCCGCGGGGGGGAACGCGCGCTGAGATTTGAACGGGAGCGAGACTGGAAGTGGCTCACATGGGCACCGGAACAGACTTGAAGACCGGCGCCCCGTTGCCGCGCGCTCCGCGACGTCGCGACAGCGCCTCGCGACCGCGCGACGCCTCGACGACGACGAATCTCAAAAGAAAAGACGTTTCGCTCGCGTTACAACGACGCGTTCCCACGAGATGATACCCCGAGCGAAACGCGACCCGCAAACTCTCACCCCAAACCCTCGCCCCGCGACGCGCCCGCGCCCTCGGACGCCGCCGCCGCGAACGCAAATCGAGACAGTCACCATCCATCCATTCGCTCCTCGTCACTTCTTCCCCTTCTTTCTCAGCCGCGCGCGAATCTGCTCGTCGCGATACGCGTACTTGCCGCCCGCGGGGTCGTTCGTCTTCGGATCTTTCAACCCGAGACGAAAGATCACGTCCCCGTACGAGTCCCCGTTCGTGCGTCGCAGATACCGCATGAGCTTCTTTCGACGCTCCAGCATCCGCTGCAGTCCCATGCGCGAGTGCACGTCCTTCCGGCGCGCCTTGAAGTGCTCCGTGAGGTGCGATATCTTATGCGACAGCTGCGCGATCTGCACCTCGCTCCCGCCGACGTCGTGCGGATGCAGCTGGAACCCCGCGCGGATCTCCGCGCGCTCCGCCTTGGCCCTCTCGCGCGCGTTGAAGTGCTCCGAAGAGACGTACCGGCGCACGAGCTCGGGCTTCATCTCCGAAGGGTCCCTCGAGCTGCGCCGCTCGGCGTAGACGTCCGCGTCGTCCTCGAGGTCGCCCCCGAGCTCGACCGACCGGACACGCGCGGCCTCGCCGACCGCCGCTCCGCCCTCTTTCTCGTCGTCGTCTGCGGGATGGACGGGGGAGGAGGCGTCAGTCGTCGAGTTCGAGTCCGTCGTCGACGCGTTCGACGCGTGTGCTCTCCGCTGCTAGGGTTTCTTTCATCGCGGCGGACGAAACGAACCGCGCGAGGCGCGGGGCCGGAGGGCGACGTACCTGCGTCGCCGCGACCGACGGCCGAGACGAAGACGGACCGAGGCGCGTCGAACACCCCGTGCCCGACCCGCCGCGTCGTGTTACTACTGATGCTATTCCGCGCTAACCCGTTCCCGACGCGCCGGCACAGGGCGCGACACACACGACCGACGTTCATCATCGTTCGTCGTCACCGTCGTGGGCTCGGGATGCCGCTTTACTGCGCGTTAGAGTTGGGCGAGCGCTTCTTGCCGAGGCCGACGACGACGTTCACGAAGCGGCGGTTGTACTGTTGAGGGGTGGCGGCGCGGGATGCGGGGGCGGGGGGGAGCGGCGAGGTCAGCGGGGGAGATCGGGGGCCGAGACGCTGCCGCTGCCGCGGCATTTCTTCCGCCTCCGAGAGCAGGAAAAAACATCGTTAGGGTCTTCGTCCGAGGAGGACGCCGCGCGAGCGATGCGAGCGACGCGCACCTTGAGACGCTTGATGGCGCGACCCTTGGGCAGCTTCTTCTTGTCCTGCTTGGCGACCTTCGGGGTCTGACCGCGCACCTGTTACGATTGACGGCGGTTTCCGGAGGGGGGGTGGGACGCGGGTGAGATTTCTTCCTCGAGCGAGCGATTGCGCGCGCGGAGAGCGACGACGGAGACGCGACGAGACGACGCGCGCGAGCGGACGCGCACCTTGCCGGCACGGGCAAGAGAGCCGTGCACTTTCCCCATTACGTTTGTATGGAGTGTGTATACGTCGGGCGTGTGAACGCGCGCTTGTAGAGAGCGACGCGAGCGCGTCCGGCGTCGCCTAAGACCGGCAGCGAGGCGAATTCCCACGGAGGTATCGTGTACTACGCGCGGCCGTACTTTCGTATGCGATTCTAGATAGGACGACTGCGTTTGCCCATAGGAAGTGGGCGCGTACTGCGTACGCGTCCTTTCCGTGGTATCGTCGACGTCACCTCCCAGATTTTTGAACTGCGAATGAACAGTTTTCGCGTTCGTCTCTCACGCGACGGCACTCTGCCTCGCGCCCGCACGCCGGATCACACGAACATCGACGTTTCGCTCGCGCGCTTCGTTCGACCGTCAACAACACGCACGCACCAGCAACGAACACACCTCACCGACATCATGGTCGCCGAGTCTAACGCCCTCGCGGAACGCAAACCCGAACCCATCCTCGACGCCGCGGGTTCGGAGCGCTTCACGATGTTTCCCATCAAGTACGGGGACATCTGGGAGATGTACAAGAAGGCCGAGGCTTCGTTCTGGACGGGTGCGCGACGAACCCATCCCCTTTCGCTTTCTCGCGCGTTTCCGCGCCTCGAATCGTGCTCGCGGCGCCGTATCGCGCGCTTCCCCGGCGAGTTGGCAACCCGGGAAATCTGACAATCCGAACGTTGCCTCGTTTTCTCTCGCAGCCGAGGAGGTCGACCTCAGCGACGACATGAAGCACTGGGAGAAGCTCAGCGACGACGAGAAGCACTTCATCTCTCACATCCTCGCGTTCTTCGCCGCGTCCGACGGCATCGTCCTCGAGAACCTCGGCGTTCGCTTCATGGGCGAGGTGCAGATTCCGGAGGTGCGCGTCCTTTTCGCTTTTCGTGTTTTTTTCTCCCCGCGCCGCGACGACGCGAGAGGTTTTGAATTCGAGCGCGCGAGCCGCCCGGGTATCTCGATGCACGCGCACCCCGAGCGTAATCTGACGCCGTTCTTCCTCGATTCCATCAGGCCCGCGCGTTCTACGGCTTCCAGATCGCCATCGAGAACATCCACAGCGGTACGTTCCCCCGCACGCGTGACGTCATCAGCCGTTGCACGCGACCGCGAAGTTTTTCCCGTTGTCGCCTCGTCTCGACTCACCTCCCCTCTTCCTCCTCCCTCGCTCTCTCCTACAGAGATGTACTCTCTCCTCATCGACGCGTACATCAAGGACGCCGCGCAGAAGAAGTACCTCTTCGAAGCGATGGAGAACATCCCGTGCGTCGCGAAGAAGGCGGACTGGGCGCTCAAGTGGATCGAGAGGTGCGCGGCGTCGCGTCGCGTCTCCTCGCCGCCCGCCGCGTTTGAACGCCCCTCGCGTCGGGTGCCTACAATCAACCAATTTTTGAACCAACCGGCGCCCCCGCTCACCTCCTCCCCTTCCTTCCTTCCTTCCTTCCTTCCTTCCTTCCTTCCCACAGCTCCGCTACTTTCGCCGAGCGCCTCATCGCGTTCGCGTGCATCGAGGGCATCTTCTTCTCCGGGTCGTTCTGCTCCATCTACTGGCTCAAGAAGCGCGGGATGATGCCCGGGCTCACGTTCAGCAACGAGCTCATCTCTCGCGACGAAGGCCTCCACCGCGACTTCGCGTGCCTGCTCTACTCGTACCTGCAAAACAAGCCGGACGTCTCCATCGTGAGGCAGATCGTCTGCGAGGCGGTCGAGATCGAGAAGGAGTTTGTCTGCGACGCCCTCCCGGTCTCCCTCGTCGGCATGAACAAAGATCTCATGTCCGAGTACATCGAGTTCGTCGCGGATCACCTCCTCGGGCAACTCGGGCTGGAGAAGGAATACAACACGGTGAACCCGTTCGAGTTCATGGAGCTCATCTCTCTTCAGGGGAAGACGAACTTCTTCGAGAAGCGCGTCGGGGAGTACCAGAAGAGCGGCGTCATGGGATCGCTCGGGGGGGGGAACGGCGGCACCACGAACTTCTCTCTGGACGAGGACTTTTAAGCCGCGGGCGCCGACGGACGGACGGGGGTTTGAACGGCGGACGCGCGATCGCCGCGGGCGGGGGGGCGATCGGTCGGTAGTTTTGAGCGAGCGACGACGCACGCCCCCTCGCGACGACGAGGGAACGAAACGGACGACGCGCGCGTCGCCTCGGCGAATAGCTAGTTTAGACGACGGGAAGGGAGGGAATGATTACTGGGGTGGGTGGCGGGTGGGTGGGGGGATGTTTGGGGTGTTTTGACAGGCGGTCGCGTCGCGTCTCCGCGAAGACGCGGCGACCGCGCGCGCGACGACGGCCCGGGCGCGTTCATCGATCGTCGATCGCGATATCGAACGGGGCGGCTCGGGTCGGGGCGTCATTTGTGACCGCGCGTCGGACGGACGGGACCGACCCGACGACGCGCGCAACCTGTGTGAGGAGTCTTCGCGATTTATCAACGACGAGAAGAGACTCACTGACTCGCGCCGTTTCGTCATCGCCTCTAGTGTACTCTACTCTATCACACCGCGAACGGGCCGACGAGTCTTCGACCGCGCGGGCTCCGCGCCCGCTTGCCGCGTCTTCTCCGTCCCGCGCAGTGGTAACACGCGCACGCGGCCGCGCACGCGAGGACGAACGCGAACCGCGGGATGGACGACGACGACGACGACGACGACGACGCGGCGGCCTCGTTCCCCGCGCGCGGCGCCGCCGTCCCGCCCCCGCCCCCTCCCGCGCTTCTCCTCTCCGCGTCCGCGGCCGCGGCCGGAGGCTTCTTCGTCGGCGACGCCCTCTCGCCGCCGACCATCGCCGGAACGTCCGGGTGGTGACGCAGGAGCGGGACGAGCGTCACCGCGGCAGCGACCCACCGTTCGACGACGTCGTCGTGCGCTCTCTTCCCGATTGGATTAAACATCGCGAAGCAGTCGTCGTAATGCGCGTCCACGTCGCCGTAAATCTCCCACGTGAACGCCACGGGGACTCCCCGCGCGACGTACATCCAGTCCGTCGCGGTCCCGTGCGCGAGGTACCCGACGCCCTTCCCGCCGCCGCCGACGACGCACCTCCCGCGGCAGTGCCACGCGTTTATCTTAGGGCCGTTCCGTACGAAGCGAAGTCGGGGTGGAGTTCAGGGGTGCGTCAGAAGCGGAGTTGAAAGGCAACGCGGGCGGGGATTGAAAGCGAGGGATAGGCGGAGAGAAACGCCGGGAGAAGTCCTCAAGGAACGGCGTTCACCACGCGAACGCGGTCGTACGGGGACCAGTTTAAACATGAACGCGCCTTCTTCAGCGTCTCCTCCATCGCCTCCGCGCCCGCGCCCGTCGGCGTCTCCGACTTGTGATCGAACGGCATGAACAGCGCTTCCATGCCGCTGTGCACGTTCACCCACGCGTGAGGTTTAAACTCCTCGACGAGCTCTTTCAAGACGATCGCCTCCGGTTCGCTGAACGCGTGCGCGCCCGGGTGCTCCTCCTTCGGGTCGTAATCCGGCGCGCGCTGAGGAGTCACGTCAGGGTGGAGTTGAAAGGCGTCAGTTGGAGTTGAAAGGCGTCGAGGGCGGGGTTTGAAACCGTGGGGTGGGCGGAGAGATGTGCCGGGAAAAGTCCTTAAGGATCGGCGTTCACCACGCCGACGCGGTCGTATGGGAACCAGTGTGAGATAGAACGCACCACGCCCCAGTCCACGCCAAAGTTCCTGTTCGTGTCCACGCCGCGGCCGTTCTTGCGCTCGCAGTACTCCCCGCGCTCGACCGCGTCGCGCCCGTTCACGTTCTCCATCGGCACGATCTTGAAGATCGCGCGTCGAAGCGCGGCGGCGACGAGCGCGGCGTCCCCCGCTTCCGCGTGCGCCAGTCGCGCCGCGGCATCCGCGCCGCCCTCGGCGAGCGCTCTCACCAGCGCCACGGCGACGTCCACGGTGATGAGCTCGCGCCCGTGCTCGCCGTAGTTGAGCAGCACCCTCGGCCGCTCGCCGCCGCCGTCCTCCCCCTCCTCCCCCTCCTCTCGTTCGCGCGCCGCCAAGTCCACGGTCACGATCGGGACGGCCGCGGTGTAGTTCCCGTCGCGGGTCGATCGCCGCTTCCACTCTAGGCGCGCGACCGCGGGGTTCTCGCGCGCGACGCGCTCGATCTCCTCCAGCGCGCGCGCTCTCGTGAGGTACACGTCGTAGTCCGGCTTGGCGCGCGTGTTCGGTTTGCTCAGGAGCGTCCGCGCGGAGGAGGCGCGACGGGGACGCGAGTCGGACGAGGCGAACGCGACGACGCGCTCGCTCGCCGCCTCGACGGCTCCGTCGCCTCTCGTCGTCTCCGCCGCGCGAGGCGCGACGTCGCCCGACGTCGTCGCGAGCGTCGCGGACGCCGTCAGCGCGAGGAGGAGGACGGTGACGAGCGCGCGCGCGCGTCGCGACGCCATCCTCGCCGTCGCGCGGCCGTCGGCGCGCGCGATCGACTGAGGCCCCGCGCCGGTGGGCACTTCCCGTCTCATCATCAGTAGGCGAATTCCGTGCAAAAAAGTTCATCGGGTAGTTGAAAGGGGACGCGATCAAATGTTGAAACCGGGAGATGGGTGAAACACGTTCGTATAGAACTGAACGCACCTGAGAGGCCGCGGGGCTCGAGACCGAGCCGTTGCTTCATTATTCATCGGAAACGGCCGACGCACTGAGCCGCGCGCATCCCTCACGCGGCGCGGACCCGCCGCGAAAGAAACGGAACCGCCGCCGCGCGATACCCGCGCGAGACGATGCCCGCGCTCGGACGCCGCCGCGCGCCGCGGTGAGGCGAGACGACGCGCCGCCGCGAGAGCGACCGGAACGGAAGACGCCGACGATGACGACGAGGCCGCGGGGAATCACGACGTCGGCTCGACGCCGCGGCCTCGCCGCGCTCGCGACGACGCTCGTCGCCGTCCTCCTCTCCGCGTCGACCGCGCACGCGCAGACGCCGCCGCCGCCGCCGCCGCCGCCGTCGCCGCCCCCCGTGGGCGCGGTCGTCAGCACCGGCCTCGTGCTCACCGCGACGCCGACGTGCGCGCTGTCGGACGGCACCACGACCGTCACCGTCACCGCGCGCGACGCCCCGACCGGCGCTCTGACCTGCCGGTTCATCGACTACGCGATCGCGCTGACGTTCTACGAGGCCGCGACGTTGGTCGCGACGACGTCCGCCGCGTACGTCGCCGCGGACGCGGCCGCGGCGCAGCAGGAGGCGTCCATCGGCTTCGTCCCTGACGAAGCCGCGGCGACGAATCAGGCGCGTCCTCGCTCATCATCGCACCGGTCCCCATACGACGCCGTTCGCGATGTGAACGCCGTTCCTTGAGAACTTTCGCCGGCGCCCTCTCCATCGCTCTCGTCCAATGAAACCTCCACGTCATCAAACTACTCACCAATCACATCACTTCCCGCCGCGTCGCCCGCCGATCGAGCGCCCCTCAGACCGCGTACGACGCGTGGGTCGCGGCGCAAGCCGCGGAGCAGGCTGCGTACGACGCCGCGCTCCTCGCGACGACGATGGCGACGCCGGTGGACGCGACGACGGTATCCGTCACGACGGACGCGACGCCGATCACGACGGCGACGTGCGTCGTCCCCGCGGGCGACGGCGGGCTGCTCACCGTCGGCTTGGGTGCGTTTTCTGTACACTGGTCCCCGTACGACCGCGTCGGCGTGGTGAACGCCGTTCCTTAAGGACTTTCTCTCCTGGCGATGCTCTGCGCCCACCCCTCGGTTTCGATCCCCGCCCTCGGTGCCTTTCAACTCCGCTTCTGACGCCTTTCAACTCCACCCCGACATTCGCTCGTACGTCGCAGTCAACGACGGCGGCGCGGAGGGATCCACGGACGACCCGACCGAGCACTACCCGATCAGCGCGTCGCAGGCGACGCAGGTGAGCTCGACCGCGCGCGTGCGCCGGATGGGGCTGACGTCCGCGTCGCCGCTGTCCGGCCCGAGCACGGGGGCGACGGAGGTGACGATCGTCGGCGACGGGTTCGAGGCGCCGATGACGTGCGATTTCTACCGCGACTCGACGCCGACGTCGACGACCGCGACGGTCGTCAACTCGACGCATCTGACGTGCGTCACCCCGACGGGCAGCGGGAAGGTCACGACGCACGTCACCTTCGCGGACGCGTGCGCGCTGTCGTTCGATTTCGTGTACTACACGGCCCCGGAGGTGCTGGCGGTGTCGCCAGGGAGCGGCCCGCGTTTCGGCGCCACCGCGATCACGGTGTACGCCACGAACTTGTACTTTTTGTCTCAGTACCCGTCGTACACGACGCCCAAGTGCTCGCTCGGACAAGCCGGCGACGCCGAGGTCGGCTCCGCGGTCGCGTACTTGGACGGCGTCTTATCGTCCGACGGCGCGAGCGTCGTGTGCACGACCCCGAGCACGTACATCGACGACGGCGTGCACGTCGTAAGGTGCGTTCTATACAAAAGTTTTTCACCCATCGCCCGGTTTCAACAGTTGATCGCGTCTCCTTTCAACTGACCGATGAACTGTTTTTGTATGGAATGGCCCTAAGGCTCTCGTTCAACGGGCAGCAGTACACTGCGACGACGGCGGCGGACGCCTCTGTCGTGTCGTTCAACGCGTCCGGGCCTCTGATTCGAATGACGGACGTGGTGTATCACGTCCCGGAGAGCGAGGGCGTCGTCCAGGTCGGCGTCGAGCTCGTCGGCACGAGCGTTCTGAACGTCAGCGTCCAAGTCGCCGCGAGCTTCGGCGGGAACTCGGGTGCGTTCTATACAAACGTTTTTCACCCATCGCTCGGTTTCAACACTTGATCGCTTCCCCTTTCAACTGACCGGTGAACTTCTTTTGTATGGAATGGCCCTCAGTGTTACCCGGAGAGGCCACGGACGAGGGGATCCAGCTCACGACGCACGCGGCGGCGGAGAACGACAACAACGACGCGCACTGGAGCACGCGGGACTTCGACGTGTACAACGTGTCGTTGGAGTGGGCCGCGAACGTCGTCGGGAGCCAGAGCATCATGGTGTGGATACGAAACGACACGATATTCGAAGCGTCGCTCGAGGCGCTCACGCTGACGCTGCGCGACGCCGTGAACGCGGACGTGGACGCGTCGGGTCGCGATAACTCGGTCGTCACGATCGCGGACGACGACTCGGCGCCGCTCGTGCACGCGAGGGAGTACAACGTCGTGTACTGGCTCAACTCATCCACGACCGGGGTGGTCCCCGTGGACGTCGTGTCCGGCGACGCGGCGCTCGTCGCGACGGTGAATTACACAGTGACGGGCGGCTCCGCGATTCTCGGGACGCATTACGAGACGCAAACCGGGCAACTCACGTGGGCGGCGCACGACAGAGCGACGAAGTACGTGGACGTCGCGCTGCTGTGGGCGAACATCCCGTTCGAGGCTGAGCTCACGCTGGGGGTCTATTTGACGCCCATCTCGAACGCGCGCGTCGCGACGGATCAGGCGACGGGCGCGTCGGCGTCGGCGGCGTTGTTCGTGTACGGCGTCGCGGAGGGCGCGTGCCCGCCCGGGACGAAACGCACGGACTCCACCGGTTTCATCGCGCCGAGCCCGCCGCCGATGCCGAGCCCGCCGCCATCGCCGCCGCCCGCGCCGCCGCCGCCGCCCGCGAACGCGGACGCGGACGCGGAGATGTACAGCATCACGCCGTACGTCCAACCCGCCGCCGTCGCGGACCCGACGACGGGCGCGCTGACGACGCCGCCGGAGACGGCGCTCGCGCTCACGCCGGCGTTCGCGCCGTACGTGTACGCGTACGACGTGTACGTGGACAACGCGTACGACAGCGTGCGGATAGAGTATCAGTCGAGGAGCGCGACGGCGACGTATTCGTCCGTCGCGAGCGCGTATACCGCGGCGACGGCGCCGGCGACGACGGCGCATTTGGACTTATCCGGCGGGCGGAGAAAGACGAAGAGGAGGAGGAGGAGGAATTTACTCCAGTCGTCCACGCTCACGCAGTCGTTCCCTCTCCAGGTGGGCACGACCGTCGTGACCTGGGTCGTCCTCGCCGCGGACGGGGTCACGACGCAGAACTACACGCTCAGCGTGCGTCGGTACTCCCCGACGACGGCCAACTACGTCTCCGCGTTTTCGTTGCTCGCGGGAACGTTCAACGCGACGGATTCGACGACGACCTACGCCGCGGTGACGTTCAACGAGACGTTCTCGCAAGACGTGACGCAGTACTACCTCACCGCCGCGTTAGCTCATGACGTCACGACGTTCACCGCCGCGATCGGGTTCGTCTCGAGCTCGGAGGTGTTGCTCGCGACGATGGCGCTCTCGCCGATCGCAAACGTGAGCGATCCGCAAATCACGACGCTGGACCCGTCGACGGCGTCGTCCACGTCCGCGATATCGCTGTCGAAGTACGCCCCGGACACGGAGACCGTGACCGTGCGAGTGCTCGCGAACGACGGACTGAGCGCGCGGGAGTATCACGTGCTCGTGCAGCGCGCGGCGCCGTCGTCGCCGCCGCCGCCGCCGCCGCCGCCGCCGCCGCCGAGCCCGCCGTCGCCGCCGCCGCCGAACGGGTCGCCGCAGCCGCCGCCGCCGCCGCCGCCGCCGCCGCCGCTTCCATCTCCGCCGCCGTCGCCGCCGCCGCCGTCGCCATCTCCCTCGCCGCCGCCGCCGCCGCCGTACGCGCTGCCGACGTCCCCCGCGGACTCGTCCTCGTGCACGCACTGCGCGGCGGGGACGTACCAACCCTCCCCGGACCAGGCGAGCTGCGTCGACTGCGCCCCCGGGTACGTCGTCGCGACGACCCGGGCGCTGGCGTGCGACGCGTGCGCGCCGGGGACGTACGCGAACGTCGCGGGAATGAGCGCGTGCTCGGCGTGCCCCGTCGGGTCGTACGCCGCGGCGAGCGCGTCGACGATATGCACGCTCTGCGCGAGCGGGTTCACGACGTCGGCGGCGGGCGCCGCGTCGTGCGACGTCGCGGAGACGACGACGGATCTGACGAACCCCACGGTGTACTACGTCCGCGTCACCGCGGGGGTGTGGTTCTCCGGGGTGAGTTCGAGCGTGAGCGCGGGAGTGGGCGGGCTCGCGGCCGCGGTTGGGGTCTCCGCGAGCGACAGAGACGCGTTCGCGTACACGCTGACGTCCGACGCGGCTGGGAAATTCGACGTCGAAGAAAACCTCGTGTCGGTGGCAAACGTGACGATACCGGGCAGCGCGGTGTACGAGGGGCGACGGCGGTCTCGATCTCGGCGAAGAAGAGCGCTGCTCGCGGAGCAGCTCCTGGTCGACGGCAAGGCGTGTCAGAACGTCGCGAACTGCGTCGCCGCCGCGCAACTCGAGGTGGTCGTCGTGGCCACGTACGAGACGCCGACGGGAATTTACGTCGCGGATTCCGAAGTCGACGCCAACGTCACCGCCGCGAAGGCGAAGGCGTCGAGCAAAGTCGCCGCGCTGCTGGCCGATCCGTCGAGCTTCTTCCCGTTCACGCTGACGTCGCTGGGGCCGGGCGTTACCGTGTCGATCGTCGGCGACGTCGTGCTGAAGGACGTCGAGCCGGCGGAGGAGACGGCGTTTCAGGACATCTTCGAGCGTTACGGGATAAACTCCGTCGCGTTTTTCTTCGCGTGTTTATTCGTCTGCTTCGGCGCGTGGCTCGCCCCGAAAGCGTTCGCGCGGCTCAGGGCGGCGTGGGCGGCGCGCTCGGTGCGACGGCAGGTGCGCTTCCACGCGTTGGGGAAGGCGGAGTGGGGGTCTCTGCGGCCGGAGATGCGGTCGATGACGACGCGCGCGCTCGCCAAGCTGGCGAGGTACAAGCGCCTGCGCGACCAGACGAATTTGGAGAAGATGTGGTCGAGGCGGGTGTTCGGGGATAAGAAGTCCACGCGGGTGAAGGACCAGGAAGCGGAGCAGTTCCTGTAGCGTAGTAGGTCCGACGTGTGCGTGCGTAGTACGCTTAGATTTTTTCTTTAACACGCATTAGCGCTTTACTTCACGCGACTCCTATTCCAGAGAACGCGGCGCCAGCCTTGGCGAGGACGTCGCCGGTCCATCGGCAAAACGCCAGAAACGCGGGGCGCAGCGCCCCCCCCTCGATGCACGCGGTCACCGCGGTGATGATCACCCCCACGATCGTGAACATCAGCGCGTACAACGACATCGTCTCGTAGTTTCGCTGCATTCGGACCTCCACGCCAGCCTGTAAGAGTCCCGTGGTGCGTTGCAGCGCGTTCGAGAGAATCGCCGCGCGCTCCGCGACGCTCTGAATCGTGCTCACCGCGGGATCTAATCGCTTCCGCACGAACGGCGGAAGGAACCGGACCTCCCCGCCCACGGGGCTGTACTCCGCCTCTTCGAACCGCGTGTTGATGATGTCCACGTACGCCTCCACGAGCGCGGCCTCGCTCTTCGCGCGCGCGAGCTCCCTCGCCGTCGCCTGCTCGAGATCGGAGATGGTCTCGAACAACGCCTGCTGCCGCTTGGCGCGCTCCAACCTGTGCTTCATCCTCTCGATGAAGTTACCCTTCTTCGCGCCCTGGTTCATCCGCGTGAGCTGCCTCGAGACGGACGTGTACTGGTCGTTCAGCTTAGACAGCGTCGGGTACCTCGCCTTCGCCGCGGGCAGCCGCGCCAAGATCAGCAGCCGGTACTGCTCGATGGTGAGAAATCGTTGGAGCTGAAACGCGGCTTGCACGACGGAGGCTTTTCTCGGCGTCAACAGCAGACACTGCATCCCGCCCTCCTGGTCGATGTGGTAGTTGGCGTAAAACCGCGTGTCCGAGCCCGCGGACATCGCGACGATCCGCGAGTGCTCCATCTGCGTGCTCCACGTCCGCCACTCCGGTAGCCTCGACGCGGGGCGTTCGTTTTTCTTTTGCGAGTCGCCGTTTTCACTCTCCTTGATGGTCTTTTCCTCTCTGCGTCGCTTGCTCTTCTGCTGCTTCTGCCACTCCTCCGTGCCGAACGCCGCGGACGGAGCCTTCTTCGCCTTGCTCTTCTTGTCGCTCTTCTCCTTCTTCTTCTCCGTCCCGTCCCCCCCCTCGCGTATCCGCGCGACGACGGAATTTCCCCCCCAGACCTCCTTCGTCGTCGCCGCCGCCGCCGCCGCCGCCGCGCGACCGTCGTTCACGCCGTCGGCGTTCAACACCACGTCGTGGCACTCCTCCTGCACCGCGCTGACGACCGCGCTGTTCGTCGCGTGCGTCACGACGCCGCCGGCGCCCATCACCGCGAGCCGAGCGTCCTCCGCCGCGCGCGCGCCCATCGGATCCGCGCAGTCCTCCGCCGTCATCGCCGGCGAAGAGTGACCGTTCGCGTTCTCGCGCGCCCCCGATTCAACGCGATTCAAAACGTCGTCCTCGTCCACGCTCTCGTCGATGCTGTCGTTCAGCTCCCCCGCGACGATGTTATCCTCCAGCTCCGCGATCGAGACGAGCAGTTCCTCCCTCGCGAGCGACTTTTCCGTCTCCTTCATCGTCGCCTCCGCGAGCTCCGCCGCGGTGACCCGGTCCTCCCACTTCACCGACCGCGTGACCTGGTCGAGCTCCGTCCACACGTCGCTCTCGTCCACGAACGGCTCGGCGTGCCGCGCGAGGACGTGGCAGCACAGGAACACGCGGCCCGGGACTTTCGCGAGCCACCCGGGGGGCAGGAGCCACTGCCACGGGCGGCACGGCGCGTCCACGGCTTCGTCCGGATTGCCCGGCCCGCTCAGCGTGAGCGTGTCGAACTCCGAGAATCGCTGCAGCCGGCAGTAGTACCCCTGACCCAGGCGCAAGGTCACGTCCGACCACCCGCGCTCGACGCGGTCCAGGATCGTCTGCTGCTTGTCCGGCTCCACGGTGTAGTGCGCGAGCAGCGCTTCCATGCACTCGCGGTCGTGCTCCGCCTCGCTTCGGCTCACCTTGGTGTCTTGCGATTCCGTGCGCATCCAACCGATGTGCAGCACCTCGCCGCCGAGGGGCTGGAACGGCCGCGACTGCGTCTCGTCCGACAGCGCTCGTCTCAGCCCGAGCCCGCGATCGACGCGGTCGCGATCGCTCAGGTCGCACGACAGCGCGCCGTCCTCGTCCGCGTCTTCCACGAACGGCGACGAGCCCTGGAGCTCGAACACGCTGGAGGATCTCCTGCCGCCTCCGAAGACGGGACGCGCGCGTCGGCCGAGCGCGGTCGGCGGCGACAGGATCCTATCGCGTCGAGGGAGGGACCTTCTGGACGCGCCGCCGAGCGCGCCGGGCGTCGGCGTCGGCGCGAGGAGACCCATCGTCGTTCCCGCGCGGTCGTCGTTAACGTCGTCGAGGGACGGACGCGCGCGGACGCGTCGTCTCGAGATGGACGATGAGATCGATGATGACGTTGGCGTCGTCTCGGACGGAGAATGCGCCGGCGCGGCGACGCGACGCCTCCTCGCGCTCGCGCGGCGGCGCCACGGCGCGATCGGCCGCGGCGCCGCGTGCGGCGCCAGCAGCGCGGCCGCCATGGCGTTAGCGTCGTCCCTCGCCGGGATCCGCGCGCGAGGTCGTTCGGAGCCGGCGCGCGCGGGCGAGAATGTCGTTATCTGTGCCGAAGTGCCTTCCAGGTTGGAAGATACGGCGCTCGGGAATTGTTAGTCGCGAGTTTCCCGCGAAATTTCATCTCGGCAGCTGTTGACCGGCGTCCGCGATGAACAGTAGGCTTGAAAATGTTCGCGCCGTTTCGAATCGCGCACTTCACCGAGCGACATCCGATGAACCGTCCGCGAGCGCCCGTCTCCATCTCTTCTGCTGCGTGCGAGAGTTTCTTCCCGTCGCGCGTCCTCGTCGACGCCATCCCCCGCGCGCGACGGCACGACCCGCGGCGACGCGTCGACGGACGCCTCGGCGCGCGCGCGGCGGCGGCGGCGGCGGCGGCGAGGAGGAGGAGGAGACGACGCGCGTCGCGTCGCGTCGCGTCGAGGGCGATGGACTACGACGCGATCAACGCGCGCGCGCTCGCGCCGAAGCGGAGACGGCACGACCACGAGGCGGACCACGATCGCGGCGGCGGCGGCGGCGGCGACGACGACGATCGCGATCTCGCGCGCCGCGCCGCCCACCGCCGCGGGTTCCACGGCGACGGACTCGACGGGCTCGACGACGACGGCGACGACGACGACGACCCGAGAGACGTCCTCTCGAGGGACTTCGCGCGATGGAGCGAGGAGCAGCTGCGCGATTTCCTCGAGATGAAAGACGTGCCGCACCGCGCGGACGATTCGCGCGTCGTCCTCCTGAACAAAGCCGTGGACGCGGAGCTGGGGGTGGCGCCGAGCGGCGGCGGCGGCGGCGGCGGCGGCGACGACGACGACGAGGTCGACCCGTTGGACGCGTTCATGGCTGGCGTGGCGGAGGAGACGAAGCCCGCGCCGTCGACGTCGCGGCGCCCCGCGGCGGCGGCGGTGGCGACGACGACGACGACGGCGAATCGACGCCCGAACGCCGCGAACGAGGACGAAGACTTCGACCCGATCGAGAGCTTCCTCGCCGCGCGCGACGCCGCGGGCGCGCGGAAGACGAAGACGAACGCCGCGACGCGTAGCGCGAACCGCGGGCCGAGCCTCGGCCTCGGCGCGAAACTTCTCGCCAAGAGCGGGTTCAAAGTCGCGGACGCGGACGCGCTGGCGTACGACTCCGACGACGACGTCTACGCCGCGGCGGCCGCCGCGGACGCGGACGCGGACGACCGCGACGGCGCGGGGGTCGACGATCGGAGGACGATCGAGCCGCTCGGGAGGGTCGACCACGCCGCCGCCGCGTACGCGCCGTTTCAAAAAAAATTCCACCCTCGCGACAACCCCGACGTCGCGGCGTGGTCGGAACGCGACGTCGAAGCGAGACGACGCGCGCTGGACGTGCAGATCGTCGGTCGAGACCCGCCGCGGATGATCGAGCGGTTCGGGCAGTGCGGCGGCGTCGACGCGGTGACGCTGCGGACGTTAAAACAGCGAGGGTACGAGTCGCCGACGCCGATTCAGGCGTGCGCGTTGCCCGCGCTCCTACGCGGGCGCGACGTTCTCGGCATCGCCAAGACGGGCTCCGGGAAGACCGCGGCGTTCCTCATCCCCGCGACGCACCACTGCCTCGCGCAGCCGGAGATCGCGAAAGGCGACGGACCGATCGTGTTGACGCTCGCGCCCGTCCGAGAGCTCGCCGCGCAAATCGTCTCCGAGGCGCGACGGTTCGGCAAACCGCACGGCGTCCGCGTCGTCGGCGTCTTCGGCGGCGCGTCGAAGCAGGACCAGTTCAAAGACCTCCGCGCGGGCGGCGAGATCGCGATCGGCACCCCCGGGCGCGTCGTCGACCTGTGCAAGACGAAAAACGGCCTCTCGTTGACGCGCGTCACGTTTCTGGTTCTGGACGAGGCGGACAGAATGCTCGACCTCGGGTTCGAGGCGTCCGTGCGGTCGATCTGCGACGCGATTCGACCGGATCGGCAGGCGGCGATGTTCAGCGCGACGATGCCGCCGCGCGTCCGCGGGCTCGTGCGCGACGTCCTGACGGGCAACGGCGAGGGAGAAGAAGGAGGAGGAGGAGGAGGAGGAGGAGGAGGAGGGGGGTGGCTCACGATCACCGTCGGTCGGCCCGGCGGCGCCAACGCGGACGTCGCGCAGACCGTGGACGTCGTCGCGCCCGGCGAGGCGTCGCGCGTCGCGTGGCTTCGCGAGAGGATCCACGCGTTCGTCGACGAGGGGCAGGTGATCGTGTTCGCGAGCCGGAAGCAGGCGGTGGACGACGTCGTCGCGACGCTGCGTGAGGCGGGCGTTCGCGCGGAGGGCGTCCACGGCGACATGGATCAGGCGCGTCCATGTTTACACTGGTCCCCATACGACCCCGTTCGCGTGGTGAACGCCGTTTCTTGAGGGTTTTCTCTCCCGGCGCATCTCTCCGCCCAATCCCGACACGCCTCGACGCCTTTCGACTCCGCTTCTGACGCCTTTCGACTCCACCCCGACGTCTGTCGCTTCGCGCGGACCTTCGACCCTCAGGCGTCGCGGCAGAGGGCGCTGTCGGCGTTCAAAAAGGGCGACGCGCACGCGCTGGTCGCGACCGACGTCGCCGCGCGCGGGCTCGACATTCCGTCCGTGCGGACCGTGGTGTCGCTGCACCCGCCGCGGGACGTCGAGTCGCACGTGCACAGGATCGGGCGGACGGGACGCGCGGGGGACACGGACGGACGCGCGTTCACGCTGGTGGACGCGTCCACGCCGGGGAAGTTTTTGAGCGACTTGGTTCAAAACTTGCGAGGCGCGGCGCAGCACGTCAGCGGCGCGTTGCTGAAGCTGACCGCGCGACGCGGCGGAGGGAAAGGTGGCGGCGGCGGCGGCGGCGGCGGCGGCGCGCGGTCGAAGGTTGGCGGCCTGGGCATCGGATTCTCCGGCGGCGGCGGCGGCGACGACGAGTTGACGCGGTCGTACGACGCCCGGAAGACCGCGGAGGCGGCGGAGGCGAGCGGGTCGATCCCGCCGCCGCCGCCTCCCG
>NW_003315886.1:177205-198601 GCF_000151265.4 Micromonas pusilla CCMP1545
CGCCCCCCGCCGTGCTGCCGCCGCCGCTCCTCTTCCAACGACCCGCACTACGCCGCCGCGGCTCCCTCCCCCGTCGTCTCGTGGCGCGCCGCCGCCGCTCGCGGCGGCGGCGCGCCACGAGACCCCGGGGGAGCGAGCCGCGGCGGCGTACCGCGCGTCGCTCGAAGCGCAGCGGCGGCAGCAGCACGGCGGGGCGCGTTCGCGCGACGCGCCTCACCGCGAGGAACAGAGCTTCGACTACCGCGGCGGCGCGAGGCCGACGCCGGATAGGACGTCGTATAACGCGTGTCCGCCGCCGGCGAGTTTGAACGCGCACGCGCTGGGGGCGTCGTTCATCGCGTCGTCGACGCGTCCGCCGCCCGGATCAGCGAGCGGCGTTCCGTCGATGGGCGCGGGGGCCGGGGGCGACACCGCGGCGACGAACGCGGACTTCGCGGCGGCAGCGAAGAGAGCCGCGGAGGCGGTCGCCGCGCGGATCAACGCGCAGTTCGCCGCCGCCGCGCCACCGCCGCCGCCGCCGCCGCGGTGACGCCTGCCGGCTTGCCTAGTATAGTACGAAGGTAGCGGTCTAATTCTAGCGTATGTACTACAGGGCTACACCACTACTTCTCTCCGCCGCCGACGACGTCAGTCAGAACCCGCGCATCCTAATCTTTCTTAACTTTTTCTCTTCCTTGTACTTCTCGCGCGCGATCGCCTCCGTGTCGACCGATTTCACGCCTTGTAACACCCCCACGATGCGACTCTTTCTGTGTTCGTACAGCGCGCTGTTCCACTCCTTCTCTTGCGCCTTCCCGGCCAAGCGCGCTTTCGCTTTGTCGATGATCTCCTGCTTCATCTTCATCTCCATGAGCTCCTCTGGCGTCAGCTCGATCTCCTCTGCTTCTTCCTCCGCCGCCGCCTTCTCCGCGCCGCCGCCGCTCGAGTCCACCGTCCGCGTCGTCTTCTTCGTCAGCGCCGTCGTCGCCGTCGCTTCGCTTCCGCCGCCGTTCCACTGGCTCCCGCCGTCGTCGCCGCCGCCGCTTCGGACGCTCCGCGCGGCGTCTTCTCTCTTCTCTCGCAGTTTCACGACCCTCCCGTCCGACGTCATCTTCACGCGCACCGCGATCGCGTTCGCGACCGTCTTGAACATCGTCCTCGGCCCCCGCGCGCCGCCGCGCGTCTGCGCCACCGCGCTCGCGTCTTTCTCCCTCGCCGCGCGCAGGGCGCGGACGCTCGATCCGACGTCGTCGTCGTCGTCGTCGTCTTCTTCGTCTTCGTTCGCGAGTCGCGCGGACGCGTTCGTCGAGCCCCCGCGCGAGTTCCCCTCTCGAAACGCCACGGACGCTCTCGAGATCCTCAGGTCCGCGATGGGCACGTCCTTCGCGCGCGTCCCGCCGCTCGAGCGCCGCTTCAGGATGCTCCTCGCGACGGACGCGCGGCCGAGGCTCGCGTCGGCGTTTTCGTTTTCGTTTTCATCGTCGTCTCCGGCGGCGTCGACGTCCGCGTCAATCCCCCGCTTCTCCTCCTCCTCCTCCTCCGTCGTCGTCCGCGGCGCGTACGTCCCCGCGGCGATCATCGCGAGCTCTTCCCTTCGCGAGCACCCTCCCGGCGGCGGCCTCAACGGCGGCGGCGGCGGCGGCGGCGGCGCCCTCGCTTCGGCGCGCGCCCTCGCGAGCGCGTCCGCGGGTTCCCCTCTCGCGTCGTCCGTCTCGTTCGTCCTCGCCTCGCGCAGCGCGCGCGTCCGCAGCGACGCCGCGACCCTCCGCACCGGCTGCGTCATCCACGCGTCGAGCGTCGGGACGTACTTGGTCGCCTCGCGCGCGAGCTCGCGCGCGATCCCGCGCTCGAAGCGATGCGCGTTCGGCGCGTCGCGAATTACCCTCTGGAATCGCGCCTCGAGCGCGACGTGCGGCGTGTTCGCGAACGGCCTCGCGAGGCTCAGCACCGTGGCGATGTCCGACGCGGTGACGAGCCCGTCGCCGTCCGCGTCGAACGCCGCGTGTATCGCGTCGCGCAGGTGATCGCCGACGTCCCTCTCCACGTACGCCATCGCCTCGGCGCGTCGGAGGCATCCGACGAACCCTTCCGCGTGCGCGCGGTGCGCGAGGACGAGCTCGAGGCGACGCACGAGATGCGGGCCGTACACGCCGTGGATGGTGTTGTCTCGCGCGCTCGGCGTCGTCCCGCCGTCGCCGCGCGAGGAGGAGGAGGAGGACGACGCGCCGACGAAGCCGCCGCGGTCCGCGGCGGCGGTGAACCCCATCGACCGCAGCGCGGAGGGGTGTGACGCGAGGAGGAGGTTCGAACTTTCTGAGTCATCAACGATCTCGTCCGTTGATTGTTCGGGCGCGCGGGTGATGCTCTGCGCGCGCGCGGTCGCATCCGCTCACGGCCGCGCGTCCTTCTCCTCCCGCCATCACCCCCGCGCGGCGCGCCCGCCGCGCGCGCTCTCGCGGCTCTCCGTCCTCGCCGTCGCGAGCTGCTGCGCGCTGCGAACCGTGGTCGCGATGGCGCACGCGTCGTCGTCGAACGCGGCCGCGGACGTCGACGAGGAGGTGAACGTCGTCGTCGTCGGCGCCGGCGTCAGCGGCCTCGTCGCGGCGTGGAAGCTCCACGACCAGGGCCTCACCGTGAGCGTCCTCGAGGCGCGATCGCGCATCGGCGGGCGGTGCTTTTCCACCCCCGGCGGCGCCGACCTCGGCGCGTCGTGGACGTGGCCGCCGCACGAGTCGCGCGTCGCGACGCTCGCGAAGCGGCTGGGACTGAAGTGGACGGCGCAGCGGCTCGAGGGCGGCGTGCGCTTGCCCGCGGCGCAGCGCGTCGACGGCGGCGGCGAGCGCCTCGCGCCGTGCGGCCCGGGCGCGCTTCGAATGGAGGGCGGGATGCAGGAGATCGCGCACGCGCTCGCGGAGCAGCTCCCGGCGCGAACGATCCGGCTCGGCGCGGAGGTGATGGAGATCGTTCGCGCGCCCATCAGCGAGGGCGACGGCGCGGCGGGGCGCGAGCGCGTCCACGAGACGCGGCGCGTGCGCGTCACCGCGTTGGACGACCACCGAGGGCGGACGATCACGATGCACGCGCAGCACGTCGTGATCGCGACGCCGCCGCGGATCGCCGCGCGGATGCGTTGGGACCCGCCGCTGCCGCCGAGAAAATTGAGAAAGATGATCGACACTCCGGCGTGGGCGGGGGACTGGTGTAAGATCGTCGCGACGTTCAAGACGCCGTTCTGGATCGAGACCGGCGACAGCGGCGTCGCGCAGATGAGCCGCGACTCGCTGTTCGCGGTGACGTGGGAATCTCACGGAGGGGAGTCCACGGACGAGCCGGGCGTGCCGTCTCTCGCGGGGGTAAACTTTGGCAAGGCGGCGTGCGACCGCCTCGACGCCTACGGCCCGCACGAGGACCCCGCCATCGGGTTATCGAACCACGCGCTGAAGGCTGCGGTCGCGGACGATCTGAGCAAGGTGTTCGGCGTGGACGTGATATCGTTCCAGCTCATCAACGTGTATCACAAGAGTTGGAGGAACGACCCGCGAACGTACGACCGCGGCGACGAAGATCCGTTGAATCCAGCCTACGCGGGCGATCCGCGGAGCGGGTACGGCGACCTGTTGTTGCGAGAGGAAGTCGAGGGTGGCGTGCACTTCGCGGGGACGGAAACGGAGAACGCGGCCGGGCACGTCGACGGCGCGGTGATGGCGGGCGAGCGCGTCGCGGAGGAGATCAGAGGCGAGCGCGCGGCGGCGAAGTCGCGACGCGGCGAACGCGGCGAGTTCAAGTGACGATCGATCGACGCGTCTCGTAGCCCTACTCAGTATTACTGTAAGTTCATTCGCGAGCGGAGGTTTATATTACATCACAGCGAAGCGACTGCCGCGGCAATCGTCGTCGTCGCGGACGTCGCGCGTCGCGTCGCGTCACGGCGGCGGGATGGGGAGGCCCGCGGCGGCGAGCGCGTCCTCGAGCGCGCGCGTTCGCGTCGTCAGCGCGCGTCTCTCGCGAATGGACGCCCGCAACGCGTCTTTCAGCGCCTCCATCTCTTTCTCCGCGCGCGTCGTCGGCGTCGTCGTCGTCGTCGCGGGGGCTTCGGAGGCGACGTCGTCGCCTTCTCTCTTCCCCGCGCCCGTCGCGTGCACGAGCTGCTCGATGATATTCGCCTGCTGCGGCGACGCGGTGCTCCCCGGGGGCAGGTTCACGGTTTTTTTCTCTCCGGTGGCGGCGGCGTCGGCGTCGGCGGCGTCGTCCTCCTCCGCGATCCTCGCGAGCTCCTCCTTCGCCGCGTTCACGAGCGCGCTCGAGGCGATCGGCCCCGGGGCGCCTCTCGGCACGCCCTGCGCCGAGCGCGCGCGCTTGCTCAGCTCCATCACGCGCACCTCCGGCCACGGGGTCTTCCCCGAGAGCCACGCGCGGACCGACGCCGGCGACGCGTCGGGGGCGCCGAAGAAGACGACGTCGCCGTTTTCCAGCCGCAGCATCTGCCACGCAGGCGTCCACGTGTCAACTCCTGAATCGCGCGCCTCGTCCGTTCGCGCGATCGAGTTCTTCGAATCGGATCCGCGGCGGTCGGACGGCAACGGGACCGCGGACGCGGCGCGTTTGTGCGACGCGGATCCGCGAAGCGTCGCGGATTCGATGTTCCGAGCGGCGCGGCGCTTCGCCGCCGCCGCCGCGAGCGACGCCTCGTGGTTCGCCCCGAAGCGATTAAGACGCAGCCCGCGCGTCGTCTCGACGAGCGCGAGTTCCTCGGGGGTCATCGTCGTCTTCTCCTCGTCCGACGAGCCGTCGTCGACGCGCGGGACGGCGGCGGCGGCGGCGGCGGCGCGCTCTCTCTCCGGCAACACCGCCGCCCCCGGCGCGCCTTGGACCTCCCACACGCCGCGTTCGAAGTCGAACGCGTACCGCGGCTTCGCTCTGTTGTTCGCGACCGCGCACGCGGTGTCGCGCTTTTCGCCGTCTGCGGTGTCGCCGCGGGAGACCGCTCTCGCGGCTTCGAACGAGTCCGCGCACCGCGGCCCCTTCGCGCGCAGATCCCGCGGCTGCAGCGACAGCCTCGAGTGCGCCATCGCGCCGCCGACGGGGACGTACGCGCCGCCGCCGTGAACGCGCGTCGACGCGTTGTGCCCGCCGTGCACCTCGCCCGGGTCTTCCACCGCCGAGAGACCGTTCAAGCGGACGCTCTGCGGCGCGACCGGGCGGATCGGGTCGCGCTGCCCGACGCCGGTGAAGCGGTTCTGGCAGATCGCGCCGCCGACCGCGGCCGCGCCGCGGATCGTGGACGCGACGGCGCCGCCGTCCGCGCCCGCGGGGTCTGCGAGGACGGGGGAGACGTCCGCGGCGGCGTTCGCGAACCACGACGTGTTCTGCCACCACGACGGCGGCGCGGCGGGGGCGGCGTCCGCACACGTGTCGTCTTTTTCGATGGCTGGCGCGACGCCCCACCGTCGGCGCTGCACCGCGGCGGCGGCGTCGCGCGCGGGCGCGACGTCGGGCGCTCTCGGAGGGCCGGCGAGGAATCGCGCGAGCGCGTCCGCGTTCACGAGCTGCACGTCCGCCATGACGTCGGGAGGGGGGCGCGGCGGGGAGTGACGAGTGCCGACCACGACGAGCGATGATCATGCGCGCTGATGACGTCATCACCGCAGCCGTTTTCGCGGCGGTTTCATTTCCTGTTCTGTTTGCGGTCGGTTCTGTTCTCGCGTTCTTTTTACACATCGTTGTACAACACTCGGTGTCGTCGTCGTCGCGCCTCGCGCGCTCTTCCACCCGTCCCACGCGCTCTCTCTCGCGAACCCATCCATACTTCCTCGATCACTCACGACCTTCTCAGCTGATGCGCCTTATCGCACAGCGGCACGTACAACACTCCCATCAGCGTCTTCTCGTACACGTTGCCGTCCTCGTCTTCGGGTCGTTCCGCGCGAAGCGACGTCGGGGTGGAGTTCAAAGGCGTCAGTTGAAGTTGAAAGGCGTCAGACGGAGTCGAAAGGCGTCGCGGTGTGTCGGGATCGAAACCGTGACGTGGGCGGAGAGAAACACACGCCGGGAAGAAAAGTCCTTAAGGATCGGCGTTCACCACGCCAACGCGGTCGTACGGGGACCAGTGTAAACGCGAACGCGCCCTTGTCCACCGCCTTGAGCGTCTGGCCCTCGTGCTCTCGCCCGACGGGGATGATGAGCCTCCCGCCGGGCGCGAGCTGCTCGATCAGCGCCTCCGGGATGGACGGCGACGCCGCTCCGACGTGGATGGCGTCGTACGGCGCGCGACCGGGCCACCCGTTCCTTCCGTCCGCGGTGGCGAGGATTACCTCGCCCGCGGCCAGGAGTTTGTCTTTCCCGTCTGCACGAGGGTCGTTTCGTTCGGGGGTTTGGCGCGTCAGACGGAGTCGCGAGGCGTCGAGGTCGGGCGTCGAAACCGAGGGACGGGCGGAGAGATTCGCCGGGAACCGGCGCGACTCGAACGCGCCTCTGTGAAAATTCTCTCGCGACGCTCGCACGAGCTCGTCCACGTGGTCGACGCCGACGACGACGCCGTCCGGCGTGACCATCTCCGCGAACAGCGCGGTGAGGTACCCGGTCCCGCTGCCGACGTCGAGAACCTTCGCGCCCGGGACGAACCACCGGGAGAGCTCCTGGAGGCAGTGCGCGTGCATGTGCGGCGCCGATATCGTCGCGCCGTAGCCGATGGGCTGCGGCGAGTCTTGGTAGGGATCGATCGACGGCTCCTTCATCGCGACGTAGTTGGCGCGGTCCACGGACTTCATCGCCCTCGCGACGCGATGCTCGGTGATGATCTCGTTGCGATACAGGTTGTCCACGAGCTCGTCGTTCGTCCTGCCGTGGCTTCGCCACGCCATGGTCTCGATCCCGGCGGCGCGCGCCGGCCGCGCGGCGAGCGCGAGCGCGCCCGCGACGAGAGGCGCGAGGAGCGACGCGCGACGCGGCGCGCGACCGAGCGCGGCGCGACCGCGACGCGACGCGTCCTCTTCGCGAGCGAGCGCGCGCGATGCGGTGACGGCGGCGCGGACGGAGAACACCCGCGCGCTCGATGGCATCAACGCGCGCGGACGGGATGGAAACCCGTCGCGTCGCGCGCGGCGGTGTCGGGAAGGGGCGCCGAAGGATTGCGAATGCGATTTCGTCGTTGTCGTCGGACGCGGACCCTCGGACGGTTCAAAATCGGAGGCGCAGCGCGCGCGCCGCGATGCCGCCGCCGACGCTGCACGGCAAGCTCACGCAGTACCGCACGCCCGCCGGCGACGCGCGATGCGCGTTCATCTCCGGGACGTCCTCCGACGACGGCGGCGTCGCCGTCTACCTCGGCGGCCTCACCGACGGCCCGATGGCATCGCCGTACGCGCTCGAGCTCGCGGCGACGCTCGAGGCGCGCGGATGGGCGCTGTGCCAGCCCGTCCTCTCCTCCTCCTACCTCGGCTTCGGGGTGTGCTCGCTCGAGACGGACGTCGCGGATCTCGACGCGATGCTCGAGCAGTGCCTCCCCGAGGAGTCGGACTGGGAAGAACGCGCGAACGACGCGGCGGCGAACGACGCGGACGGCGCGACCGCCGCGCGGAGGAGCCGACTGCTCCTCGTCGGGCACAGCACGGGGTGCCAGGACGTCGTGGCGTACCTCAAGAGCGGCGCGCACCGCGCGCGGGTCGTCGGCGCGATCCTCCAGGCGCCGGTGAGCGACCGCGAGGCGATGGTCATGGAGCACGGCGCGGACGCGATGGCGGACGGCGTGCGACTCGCGAGAGAGATGATCGAAGACGGGAAGGGCGAGATGCTCATGCCCAGGCACGCGCCCGGGGTGTTCCGCACGCCGATCACCGCGTCGCGGTACCACTCCCTCGCGGGACGGATGACCCCGGACGACGTCTTCAGCAGCGATCTGAGCCCGGCGGAGCTGGAGACGCAGTTGGGTCACATGCGGACGGCGAACGGCGTGAGAGGCGAAGATGATTTCGGCGTGCCGCTGCTGTGGGCGTTTAGGCGCGTCCTCCTCAGCACATCACACCGGTCCCCGCGTGACCGCGTTGATGGCGCGGTGCACGCCATTCCTTGAGGACTTTTCAATCGCGCTTTGCGTTTCTCTCCGTCCAGGGTCCCTCGGTTTCAACCCCGACGCAAACACCTCGATGCCTTTCAACTCCGCTTCTGACGCCTTTGAACTCCACCCCGACGTTCGTCGCCTCGCGTGGACCGTCGAATTACCCTCAGCGGCGAAGACGAGTACGCGCCCGCCGCGGTGAAGGCAAACTACGAGGCGTTGGCGTCGCGGATCGCCGCCGCCGCCGGTCGCGGCATCGAGAGCAACCGAGCGGTGATCATCCCGGGCGGCGGGCACTCGCTGCGGCAGCCCGGGGCGAGGAAGGCGTTCATCGAGCACGTGGAGAGCTTTTTCGACGAGTGGCTCGCGTTTCCGGGCGTCGGCCCCGCGGCGGAATTCGCGGCGTCTTCGGCGGCGGCGTTACGCTGGGGCGTGGAGCGGTTGGAGGCGCGGATGCAGAGCGAGCTGCGGGCGAGCGAGCTGAGGGCGCAGGAGCTGTTGGAGAGGGAGGAGAGAGAGGAGCGCGAGAAGGAGCGGCGAGATCACGAGGCGTCGAGACCGCAACCGCAACCGCCCGAGGAAGAAGCCGCCGCGTGACGAGAGAAGAACCTCGACGCATGCAAAATACTGTAGTTTTATAATGAGCGACCGAACAGCGTCGTTCCGTTCCCCGAGACGCGCGCGCCCTCGAGCTCCTCCTCCGTCCTGTCGCTGTCCTCCTCTCAGTTCGCGACGCCGGCGGCGCCGTACAACGCCGCGAGATCGATCCAACGGTACGCGCTCCTCTCCAGCGTTCGCTCCAGCGCGTTCGTCGCCGCCCGCAGCGCCTCCCGCGTCGTCGGCGCGATCCTCGCCTCCGCCGCGAGGCGTTGCTTCTCCGGCAACCGCCGCACCGCGTCCTCCACGCACAGCAGACGCTTGAAGTGCATCAACTGCGTGTACAAATCCGCCTCCGTCGTCGTCTTGTGCATCACGCCCTGGCACTTCGGGTCCGCGGGGAGCGTCCCGGGCTCGGCGGCGCCGTCGACGCGCAGCGAGACGTTTCTCGTCTCGCACGGCGCGAGCTCGTCGTCGCTGCGAAGCGACGCGGCGTAATACGCGGCGACGGCGGCGCGCGTCGCGAGCGCGACTTGGTTCGCCAGCGCTGCGGGCGTGAGCGGCGTCGTCGTCGCGGACGCGGAGGACCCCGCCGAGAGTTTGTCCGCGGGCGGCGGCGGCGGCGCGGGCGCGGCGTTCTCCTTCGCGGCGGCGGCGGCGGGCGGCGGCGGCGCGAGCGCGGCGTCGCCGTCCACCTCCCCCGAGAGGATGGCGCCGACGCCTTTGAACTCGAACGCGCCCGCGGCGGTCTTCAAGACGAGCGGCGCGCAGCGTTTGAATCGCTCCTCGTCGTCCAGGTTCATGCCGGGCGCGAGGAGGTCGTCGTCGCGTTCGTCCGACGCGTTGTGCCCCACAACCTGCGCGTGGAACTTGGACGCGTCGAGGCCGAGGCAGTCCGCGATCCTCGCCGCGTCCGTGCCCTCGATCGGCTGGCACAGACGCGACACCACCGGATGCACCTGCTGCGTGAGGTAGTAGTGCAGGTCGAGCTTCAACCCGCTGCCCTCCGCGGCGACTTCGTCCGGGTGGTACGCGCGGTCGGCGAGGCCCTTGCCGCCCGTCGCGCCCGTTCTTCCGGAGGCGATGTCCTCCGCCGTCGCGGAATCCGTCTTGACCGCGATGACGTACGGCACCGTCTCGCCTTGGTTCACGCCCTCGCGCTTCCCCGCGTCGCGAAGCCGCAGCGCGACTTGCACGTGCGCCTGATTCGCCGCGTCCGGGTAATCCTCCGGACGCTTCGTGAGCTGCTTCGTGATGATGAACTGGTCCATGGTCACGACGCCGTTCACGAGGTCCTCGCGGCACTTGCGAAGCGACTCGTGGATGTCCTCGACGACGTCCTCCGCGGGTCGCCCGGAAAGAATCAGCTCCAGCGCGTGGTTCCCCTGACGCTTCGCGAGCGGGGACCAGTCGCGGCGGACGATGTCGAGACCCTTCTGCTCCATGACGGTCGTGAACCCGCCGCTGCCGTCCGCCGCGGGCTTCACCATGAGCGCCGCGTACTTCTTCTTCTTCAGAAGCAGCATCGACTTGAAGATGCCATCCATCTCAATCTCGAGGAGTTTGTACCGCTTGTTCACCTCCTTCTTCAGCGCGGCGCCGATCGCGCTCACCTCCTGCAAGTTGGTGCTCTTCGTGTTGATCATGATCGAGTCCGTGTCGCCGTAGATGACGTCCATGCCGAGGGTCCCCTGCGCCAAGTCCACGGTGCTCTGTAAAATCTCGCGGCCCTGAAGCGTCACGAGCTCCGCGAGCGGCTTGGCGTAAAACCTCGACGCGGCGAACCCCAAACACCCGTACATCGAGTTCGCCGTCAGCTTCAGCGCTTGCTGACGAATGTCCAGCTGCTGTCTTCGCGCGGCGTTCTTCTCCGTCTTGATCATGTTCTTCACCTCGCGACGCCTCTGCACGAGCTTGCGGATCACCTGCGGCAGCACCGCGCTGTTCGGTCCGCCCGGGCCTCCGGCGCACGGCTCGGGGAGCTGAGGCGCGGGGGCGACGCCCGCGGGGTCGTTCGGATCCGCCTTTGGCCGCGCGACCGTCGTGAAGCAGATGTTATACTCCTGGATGATCGACGGGTACAGAGAGTTGAAGTCCAGCATGAGGACGAACTTGTCGTAGAGGCCCTTCTTGGGCTCGAGGACGAGGCCGCCGGCGTACGACGGGCCCCCCTTCTTCTTCCCGGCTTTGACGCCCTCGCCGTCGCCCTCGCCGTCGCCGTCGTCGCCGCCGCCGCCGCCTCGGCCAAACTTCCTCTCCTTCGCGGAGAGACGGTCCGGCATGAGGTACTTCCGAGCGTGGAACTCGTGGAGGAGGAGGTGCTCCACGCGCGTCGCGCGCGTGTGCTGCAGCGTCTTCGCCCAGAGGTTGCCCGCGATGTTCGAGAGCTGCCGCGTCAACGGCAAGACGCTGAGGTGAAACATCAACCCCAACGACAGCCACGCGTCCGCCTCGGTCGCCTTGGTGAGCGACAGGAGTCCCGCGGCGGATGAAAACTTCCCGGGAATTTCCGTGGAGGCGATCTCCGTCCGCGTCATCTTCAGCTGATTCGACGCGAGCGACGACAGCGTGTACGACACCTCCTTCACGAAATCCCTCGCGCTGAGGTACGTGTCCGCGAGAAGACGCCCGGCGAGGCACGACAGCGCGCCCAAACCGGCGCCGCCGCCGAAGCTGTTCCCACCGCCGCCGAGGTTCGGAAACCGCGACCGCTTCAGCCGCCCGATGCGAGACCACTGCGGGACTTTGTTCGCCTGGAGGCGATGGAGGAGGACGTCGAGGTCGAACCCCGCGATGTTGTGTCCGACGATTACATCCGCGTCCAGCGCGTGCATCCGCCCGATGAGCACCGTCAGCAGCGCGCGCTCGCTCGCGGTGGAGGTCAACACGGACGACTTGGTGCGCTTCGCGACCGGGTGCTCCGCGTTCTCTTTCGCGACGACCTGGTCCCAACCGGGGGGCATGGACACGCCGTCGAGGCGTCGCACGACGGAGAAGTGACGCATCGACGCGGCGGAGTTCCACCCGGGCGTCGGGCCGTCGATCTTCGCCGCTCGGACGTACACGACGGACGCGGACGCGATCTCGTTGACGTTCTGCCTGTGGTTGACCACCGTCTTGAGGTTAAGCGCGGCGACGGTGAGGCTCGGGGGATCCCTGGAGAGCCCGTTCGTCGCCGTCGGTCGAACCGATTTGTGACCGGAGGGGAGGACAACCTCGAGCTTGCAGTGCGATCTCTGCGCGGAGACGTCGACGACGTTGGCGCCGTGGAGCGCGATCCAGGACGGGCCCATGATCCGCGACTTGATCATGAGGTGCTCCAGCATCGGCGTCTGCGTGCCGAGCATCGTGATGAAGTGCGCGCCTCGCACGTCGCCCGGAAGCGCGGCGTACGTGGCGGGGAATCGCACTTTGATGACGTACTGCGAGCCTCTCGGGATGTCGTCCTTCTCGAAGCAGTAGGACCGCTTCACCGGCTTCATCGTGAACTGCTCGATCCCTCGCGCGAGGAGCATCTCACGGAGTTCGTTCTTGACGTCCGCGCAGCGGCCTTGAAGGCATCGGAGCAGCGCGCCCTTGGCCTTCTTCGCGGCGGCGGCGTCGTCGCCGGCGGCGGCGGCGGCGGCGGCGTCCTCCAAGTCGCTGATTTCATTCTCCGGGTCGGCAAACGTCTCCGGCGTCGGCACCGCGAACGCGCAGCGCTGCATGTTCGGAACGACCGCGCACGCGCTGACGCACTCGCCGTTCACCTCGCCCGCGTTGACCGGGACTTTACCGAACAAGAACACCGTCCCCGGGACGGAGATGTCCTCGTGCGCGTCGAGGATGAAAAACGGCAACGTCGCATCCGGGTCGAGCGGCAGCGATCCGTCCGCGGCGATCTGCGCGGGCGCGGCGTCCTCGACGACGGCGCCGCCTTCCGCGCCGTCGTCGTCGAACGCGCCGCCCCAGCCCGCGCTCGCGCTCGGCGCCGCGGGCGCGCACGTCCCTGGTGCGGCGCCGGAGGCGGTGACCGCGCTCGAGGGGACCGCGGCGAGCGTCGCGGTTTTCGGCTCTTCCTTTTTCAGGATGGATTTTTTCGCCTTGGCGGCGAGCGCGGCGGGGGACGGCGGCTCGTCGTCGTCGTCGTCGTCGTCGTCGTCCGCGTCCATCGGCATCGGCGCGTCGTCGTCGCCCGCGGCGTTGGCGTCGTCGCGCTGCGACGACGGCGGCGACAGCGGCGGGTTGAGCGTGTACTCTTCGGCGTCGTCCTTCTCAGAGGCGGCGAACGTGACGCCGCGTCGACCCGCGCCGCGATTCGGCCCCGGCGCCGTCGGCGTCTCGACGTCGTTCACGAGCGTCGCGGGCGTCGCCGCGACCGACGGCGGCGGCTGCGCCGGCGCGGGGCGGCGGAACTGGTTCACGGGGGGCGCGGGGCGCGCGACGACAGGCGGGAGGACGCGCGCGCGCGCGACAGCTGGCGCCGGCTGCGCGCCGGCGGAGGAAGCGCCGGCGGAGGGCCCGACGCCGGCGAGAATGTCCTCCAAAAGCGCGTCCGCGTCTTGCGCCGCGGGCATCCCGGCGTGCGCGTCCGTCGTCGTCTTGCGCTTGACGCCGCCTTGCGCCACCGCGGCGGCGTTCTTCGCGAACATGTTCTGGAGTCTCTGACGATCGCGCTTGTCCGCGGGAGCGTCCTTGGCGTTTTTCGCTTTTTTAGCGTTCGCCGCGTCCCCCGCGTCGCCCTTTTTGCGCTTCTTGCCGTCGGCGTCGGCGTCGTCGTCGTTCTCGTCGTCGCTCGCGCCGGGTGCGGCTTTAGTCCAGTCGTCCTCTTCGCCGAGGTCGACGTAGCTGCGGGGTGTGGGGGGTGGGGGGGAGGGGGGCGACGCGGGCGTCAGACGCGTTCTGGTCTGTTCTTCGCCGGCGAGAAAACGCCGCGGTGGCTGCGACGAAACGCGCGCGAAAGAGGAGAGGGTGCATCGAATTTTTGAACGCGACGCGCGCGACGGCGGGCGGCGGGACGCACTCGTCGCCGTCTTCGCCGACGATGAACCCGCCGTACTCCTTGCGTCGCTTGTTCACGAGCTCCGCGTACTCTTCCTCGGTGACCTGAGCGCGGGCGCGAGGGGTGGAGGGGACGCGGCCGGTGAGCGCGAGATCGCGAGCGAGCGCGATGCGCGCCAGCCATCGGAGGAGGAGGCGGGAGACGAGATCGCGGACGAGGACGCGCTCGGGGGGGACGCGCGCGCACCACATCGTAGACGTTATCCTTCTCGTCCGCGTCCTCGACGGTGTCAAGACGCTTCGCGCCCTTCTCCTTGAGCGCCTTGAGCTGCGCGCCCGCGGCCTCGGCTTTCGCCGCGCGCGACGCGCCGCGTCGCGACGGGCGCTCGGACATCTAATCTATCTTTCGGGCGTCGTCGCTCGCCTCGCCGAACGCGATGGATGATGGCGTTCAGTTCACGTCAGAGAAGCGACGCGAGCGCGCGGACGACGATCTCGACGCGAGAAGATGAGGAGCCGCGACGTTCGTTCGATGACGCGAACGAGACCGACGCCTTCGTTCGTGCGCGCGCGGCGTCGTCGTTCTGACGACGGCGTCGATTCCGCGGCGCATTTTTTTGAAATGTCATCGAGCGCGACGAGACCCACACGCGCCGCGCCCTGCCCGAGCGCCCGACCTGACCTACGCGCGCCGCGCGACCTTCGCGCGGCGGCACTCTCTCCCCGCGCGAGATCCGCGATGGCCTCGAGCGCGACGCTCGGTCCAACCCGCCCGGCGCGATGCGCGGCGACGGGAACGTCATCGCGAAGAGGCGAGCGCGCGCGCGCGCGCGCGACGGCGACGACCTCGGGGGCCCCCGCGCGGGGGCGTCGCGCCGACGGCGACGGCTCGTCGAGCGCCCGATCGACGTGGCGGACTCGTCGTCGTCGTCGTCCCGCGGACGCCGCCGACGCGCTGGCGGCGCTCGCGTCCGCGCCGCGCCCTCGTCGCCTCGCGCCGCGCCGCGCGTCGTCCGCGCGCGCGTCCTCCTCCTCCTCCTCCTCCTCCTCCCCGTCCCCGCCGAGCGGCCCCGCGGACGAGGACGACGCGGATTGGATAACGCGAAACTCGGACGCCGTGCGCGCGGGCCCGCTGTTCGTCGGCGCCGCCGCCGCCGTCTCGCTCCTGACGAACCGCGTCCTTAGCGGCGTCGCGCCCGTCGCGGACGCGAGCTCGTCGCAGTCGAGGGCGGACGTCCTGTGCCTCGCGATGACCGCGTGCTTGGTGTTGACTGGTCTCACGTGGGTCGCGTTGAAGCCGAAGCCGCCGACGACGGTGGTCTTACGCGGCGACGTCGACGTCGCGTTCGTCGACGGCGACGCCGTCGACGACGCGGCGAGCGAGGAGCTGAGGTGGACGTGGGACGCGCTGCGTGCGTCCACGACGTGCGGCGCGATGGCGGTGTTTTACGAGGGGAAGCGCGTCGCGCAGTTTGGGACGGCGCCGAAGCGCGTCGCGGCGGCGGCGGTGGCGGGGGGATCGCACGACCCTCCGCTCGGGCCGATCTGCGAGCGGTGCATGCGCACCGGGGAGGGGAACTACCTCGCGAACTTGATCTTGTTCCCCGGGCGGGTCGAGTTCGAGTCGTATATGCCGGATAACGCCATGGCGGTGTGCGTTACGCCGATCGGGCGCGACGGCGTGTTGGTCGCCGCGAGCGGGACGCAACGCGGGTTCACCCCCGCGGATCAGGCGTGGATGAGCGTGATCGCGGAGAAGCTCGACCAGAGCCTGTCGGGGGAGGCGAGGGCGTAGCGGGCGGAGAGAGAGGGTTATAGGGTTTTTTGTTATCACCGCGCGAGCGCGACGTGCGATCAAGGAGCGCTCGCGCCGCGTCGGGCGCTCGTAGGGATAGACTCGTAGACTGTTGTGACGAAGTTGGGAAAAACTGCAAATTTATTTGGACTTCAATCTTCTGCTTCTGTCCGTCGCCGCCCTCGTCGTCTCGTCATCTCGTCGCGCGCGGCGCACGCGCGATGGCGCCCGAAAAGATACTCGCCAAGTGCACGCTCGAGGAGGCGGCGTTCAGGGTCCTGAACACGCCGAGCGCGCACGACAAGGCGCTCATGACGGAGGAGATCCACTCCATGTGGAGGACGGGCGTGATGACCGTCACGCACGATCTGGACGCGCCCGCCCCGCGCCAGCTGGAGCGACCCGCGAGGGACGCGCGCGTGAAGCTCGTGGAGCCCTCGTGCGCGCCGAGGCTCGGGAAGGGCGGCTCCCCGGAATCCCGCGTCGCGATCCTGCACTCCCTCGCGCACATCGAGAGCTGGGCGATCGACCTGTCGTGGGACGCCATCGCGCGGTTCGGGCGCGCGGAGAAGATGCCGCGCAAATTCTTCGAAGACTTTCTCGCCGTCGCCGCGGACGAGGCGAGGCACTTCTCGCTCCTCGCCGCGAGACTCGTCGAGCTCGGGTCGTCGTACGGCGCGCTGACCGCGCACGACGGGCTGTGGGAGTCCGCGACGGAGACGCGCGACTCCTTGGAGGCGAGGCTGGTGATCGAGCACTGCGTCCACGAGGCGAGAGGCCTCGACGTGCTGCCGGGGACCATCGCGAAGTTTCGACGGTTCGGCGACGACCCGAGCGCGGACCTCTTAGAGCACGTGATATACCCCGAGGAGATCACGCACTGCGCCGCGGGCGTGCGATGGTTCACGTACTTGCAGAATCGCATGGGAGGCGCGCTGGTGGTGGACGACGACGACGAGGAGGAGGAGTTGGACGACGCCGCGCGCGTCGCGAAGCGGTTCCACGTCATCGTTCGAAAGCACTTCAAGGGGATCCTGAAACCGCCGTTCAACGACGAAGCGCGATCGAGGGCGGGGTTTCAGAGGGAGTGGTACGAGCCGCTGTCCGTGGACGACCGAGCGGGCGCGGAGAAGGCGGGCGCCAAGGCGGGGGCGGGGGCGGTGACGGAGTCGACGACGGACGGCAAGGGCTCAGAGACCAAGGTCGCCGGCGTCGGCGAGAGCATCGCCAAGAAGATTGATGAATTTCGGAAGCCGATCGCGCGGCCGCGTCTGGACGACGCCGGGACCGGGATGGGCGGCGTCGGCGGCAGCAGCTGGGACGGCCCGGGGAAGGTGCAGCGCCCGGGACCGGGGGAGGGGCCGCAAATCTCGGAGGCGCAGTGGAGAGCGTATTTGGGCGAGTTTGGCGACTCGTTCGTGCCGCACAGCCAAGTGCAGCCGCCGCGGTCGCCGGGGTGACGCGAGCAGAGCGCGCCGTCGGCAGTCTTCGCGCGCGTACGCGTACGTAGACTATAGTCTTCATCGCGACCGGGTGACTACTTACTTTCAGCAGCGCGGTCGTCTACGATACCTCCTCGCCGCCCCCCGCCGCGTCGAGTCGAATCCAGAATCCAGAATCCAGAATCCAGAATCCAGAATCCAGAATCCAGAATCCAGAATCCGCCAATCGATCACCACGGAATCTGCAGCCCGTCTTCGCAGTTGATGAACAGCCCGTTGCGCTCCGGCGTCATCAGCCCGATCTCGTGCAGCACCCTCTTCGCCCCCACAGACGCGTCCACGGCGCCTTCCACCTCCCAGATGTGCTCGTACTTCTTCGTCATCCCGGTCTTGTTGAACCCGGGGTGCAGCATCTGGACCAAGATCCCTCGCGGGCCGAGCTCCTGCGCGAGCAGCACCCCGCCCATGTTCGCCGCCGACTTGGACATGTGATGGCCGAAGTCGTGCCCGGTTGGATTTTGCACGACTCTCCACGACACGCTCCCGCCCTGGGAGGTGATCATCGCGATCTTCCCTCCGGGCTTCGCGATCAGTCCGGCGTTGTAAAGCGCGCTCGCGACGCGAAGCGGCCCGACGGCGCAGATGTCGATCATCTTGAGCTCCTCGTCGAACGCCATGTTCTCGATCGTCTCCACGGGTTCGTAAAAGTACCCCGCGTTGTTGATGAGGACGTCCACGGGGGCGTCCAACGCTCGCGTCATCGCCTTCACGCTCTCCGTGTCCGTGACGTCCACGCCCTCGATGACCTGGACGGCGGGCGCCATGCCGTCGATCTCATCGTTGGACTTGCGGCACGTCACGATGACGTTCGCGCCGCACGCGACGAGCTCCTTCACGAGCGCGAGGCCGATACCGCGGTTGCCGCCCGTCACGAGCACGCGCGCGTCCTTCAGGAAGCTCCCGTCGAAGTAGTCCGTCGTGAGCATGCGCGCGTTGTTCTCCGCCTTGCCCTTCGCGAACCTCGCGGGCTGGTCCGCCATCGTGTACTTGGCGTCGGTCGGGACCTCGAACGTCGCGCCCTTGAAGCGCGAGAAGTCGACGGGGTCGTCGGGCGACGACGGGGTAGACGACGCCATCGCGCGGACGGCGATCGGGGAAGCGCGGACGGACGCGGCGGCGGGTCGCGCGGACGCGGCGCGGCGCGCGAGAGCGGGGACGCTGCGGGCGAGGTAGAAGGCGGAGGAGCGAGCGGCGAGTTCGAGCGCCATCGATATGCGGAGCGCGCGCGTGGTGTGGCCGACGCGCCGCGGTGACGTCGCACCAGACTTTATCCGCAACTCCGAGTGTCGTATGAGGCCCAAAAACTACAGCTGTACTCACACGAGATCCCATTCGGGGCGCGCGCGCGGGGCGACGCGCCGATCGCCGCCCGCCGCCATGGGCCTCGCCGCGCGCGTCAAGCTCTTCGACGCGTACCACAAGCCGGAGCGACACCTCACGAAGAAGACCGCCGCGGGCGGCGCGGTGACGCTCTCGTCGCTCCTTCTCATGGCGTTCGTCTTCGTCTTCGAGCTGCGATCGTACCTCGCGACCGAGCGCGTGACGACGACGGGCGTGGACGTCACCCGCGACGAGATGCTCGCCATCAACGTCGACGTGACGTTCACGTCGCTGCCGTGCCAGACGCTGTCGCTCGACGCGCTGGACGCGAGCGGGAAGCACGACCAAGACGTCGGCGGCGAGCTGCACAAGACGCGCGTCGATCGATTCGGACGCGCGATCGCGACGTACGAGTCGCACCGCGAAAACGACGACGGCGTCGTGAACTTGATCACCGAGCTGTTCTACGGGTTCGAGACGGAGGGCCACAAGGCGCACGTGGACGAGATTAAGACGGCGTTGAGCGCGGGGGAGGGGTGCCGCGTCCACGGGAGGCTGAAAGTGCAGAGAGTCGCGGGGAACTTTCACGTGTCGGTGCACGGCGAGGTGAGACGACGAGACGGCGTCGCGCGCGACGTCGTTCATTCGCGCGCGCGTCTCTCGAGGACGTTGGGTCCAGCGGTTCAGCGACCTTCACCCCGCGCCTTTCAACATTTCCTTTCAACGCGCGCTCGCGCGACGAGTCAGACGCGCGACTGACCGAACCTACGCGACCCGCGCGCGCGCCTTCGATCCGCGCTTCTTTCAGGACGCGAGGACGCTTCGCGCTACGTTTGAACATCCGAGAAACGTAAACATGTCGCACGCGGTGCACAGGCTGTCGTTCGGGAAGAGTTTCCCGAGGAAAGAAGACCCGCTGTCGGGGTTCACGAGGACGACGAGGCACGCGAACGAGACGGGGACGTACAAGTACTTTTTGAAAGTCGTCCCGGTGACGTACACGGGGAAGAGCTCGCCGAGCGCGCTGAAGGCGTACGAACGAAAGTTTCGCCGAGAGTCCGCCGCGCTCGCGATCGAGACGAAGAGGAAGAAGAAGCGGCTGGAGAAGATGCGCGCGCGAGGCGTCGAGGGCGGCGGCGGCGGTGGCGGCGGCGGCGGCGGCGGCGGCAAAGAGCGGTGGGTCGAGGCGAAGACGCCGCGCGGGGTCACGCGGACGAATCTGTACTCGGTGACCGAGACGTACATTCCGACGAAAAATTGGAACGGCGGGTCGCTGCCCGCGGTGTACTTCATCTACGACCTGTCGCCGATCGCGGTGACGATATCGGACGCGCGGAAGAGTTTCGGGCACTTCTTAGCGCGGACGGTCGCTGGCGTGGGGGGGGCGTACGCGATCGCGGGGCTGATCGATCGGATGATTCATCACAGCCTGACCGTGCCCCCGGGGAAATTGCACTGATCATTCGGCGATCCGTCGTGCGAAGCAACGACGCTTCGTCTAGCTAAGTTAGGGTGATCGAGTCGATCGTCTACGTCACGTTCGTTGAGTCTCCTCTCCTCTTCTTCTCTCGCGCTCCGCTTCGACGCTGCCGAGCTTCCGAATGCGCCGCTTCTTCCTCGGGACCGCGTCTTCGTCCGCGGCGGCGGCAGCGGCGGCGGCGGCGCTCGCGTCTCCGCCCACCCCGCGCTTCGTCGCGCCGCCGCCGCCCGCCGCGATCGCGTTTCGGAGCAACAGCGTGCACCCCGCGAGCTCCCCGCGCGCGTGGTCCGCCGCGTCCACTCGCGCGCCGACCCACGCGCCGCCGCACCGCAGCGGCACGAGGTAACATCCGTCCTGTGGGACCCAAACGCCGCGGACGTCGCCGGCCCAATTTGGCGCGGGAACGTTGTCGCGTTCGCCGGCGTCGCCGTCGCCGGCGGCGCGCGAAAGCGGCACCGGTTTCGCGCACGCGCTTCGAGCGGCGACCGCGTCGTCGCGAGGCAGCACGTATACCTCCGTGTGCCCGTCGTCGTCGACGTCGACGTCGACGCGCGCGCCGGCGCCGGCGTCGCCGTTCATCTCGAGTAACGTTCGGAGGTAGGACAGGTCGAGACGTTCGACGCGGACGCCGGAGCGGGAGGCGAGGGGACCGAGCGCGCCGAGGGGTTCGCACCCGCACGACGCGCACAGCGACCGCGGCGGTCGCGGTTCTTCCTCTTCTTCTTCCTCCTCTTCTTCCTCTTCTTCCGGATCAGGTTCAGGTTGCGTCCCTCGCACGCCCTCGTCGGCGTCTACGCTTTCGGCGGCGGCGGCGGCGGCGGCGGCGGCGACGGCGTTCGCGCGCTTCGATCGACGCCCGCCCGCGAGCTCCATGACCGCGTCGTGGTACGCCATCGCGGACGAGTCCTCCTCCTCCTCCTCCTTCTCCTCGACTTCAGCGGCGGGTTCGACGCGTTTGATCCGAACGACGTGCTGGACGTGCTGCGACGCGGGAAAACACGCCGACGCCGCGCTCGGCGACGGCTGCGAGTGATCGTCGTCGACGAACGTCGGGGCGACGCGCGGCCGCACCGGCGGCGGCGGAGGCATGCTCGCGCGCGCGGCTTCGGCGTCGGCTTCGGCGTCGCTTTCGCTCTCCGTTCGCGTCGTCGGCGTCGGCGCCGGCGGCGGCACCGCGCGGAACTGCTGCGTCGCGCCCCATCCGGCGGCGCCGTACCCTTGCGTGCCGGGGGTGCAGCCCCAAACTTCGGACACGTCGTCGTCCACGTCGTCGTCGTCCGCGGCGAATTCGTCGTCGTCGCCGCCGCGGCCCCACCCTACGGGCGTCGTCGAGTGCGCCGGCGCCGCGGCGCTTCTCCGTCGACGCGTCTGCGCCGGGGTCTCCTGCGTCTCCTGCGTCTGCTCTCGTCGCGCGTGAGGAAGCGAAGGCGCCGTCGCCGCGATCTGTTCCGGATCCGGCGACGCCGAGGGCGGCGGCGGCGGCGGCGGTCGCGTCGAATCCAGCGGCGGCGGCAACGGCGCCGCGGACCACCCCGCCGCTCTCCGCGTCGACACCGCGCGATCGTCGACCTCTACGGGTTGAAGATGCGCGAGCGTCGTGTTGGACGAGTCGGTCGCGTTGGACGGCGGCGGCGGCGGCGGCGCCGCCGGTAAGGCGCCCCCGACCGGGGCGAAAAACGTCGCGATCCCG
>NW_003315886.1:198796-212399 GCF_000151265.4 Micromonas pusilla CCMP1545
CCGCCGGTAGGCGCCCCCGACCGGGGCGAAAACGTCGCGATCCCGCGCTGCCGCGCCGTCGTCTCGTCCGTCTCCTCGGTCTCTTGACTCTCGGGCTTGACCCTGCTGCCGCGCGCGGGCGCGCGCCTGCCGCCGCCGCCGCCGTCGCGCTTGAGCTCGAGCACCGCGGGCGGCGGCTCCGACGGCGGATTCGCCGCGTGCGTCGCGAAGAACGCGCGCAGTCCCTCTCTCGATTCCTCAAACGACGCGCACGTTCGCATCGCCGGTCTCAACCACTTGGGCAAATTCCGCGTCAACGCGGACCCGCCGCCGCCGCCGCCGACCTGCGCGTACCGCTCGTCCGCGAGCAAGATGGCGCCGTGGTCGTTCCTGTGCCGCAAGCACCGCCCCACGGCTTGGTTCAACGCGCGAAACGCTTGCTGCGAGTACCACTGATCCCCCGACAGTAATCCGCGGTGGGCGCCGTCGTCGTTGTACGCGCGCTTGAGCTCCACTTGCTTGTCCTTCACGTTCGGGTACGGTATCCCCACGACGACGACGCCGCGCGCGTTCGCGTCCGCGAAGTCGATCCCCTCGCTGATCTTTCCGCGGCACACCGCGAGGAGTATGCCGCCTCTGGACGCGGACCCGGGGGGCGCCGCCGCGTGTCGATGCGGCGCCGCCGCGACGGAGTTTTTAATCGCCATGTAGTACTTTGTGAGGAGCGCGTCGAGGGCGTTCTCGCCGCCCGCCGCGGCGCGACCGCGGCCTCCTCGCCCGCGCCCGCGCCCGCCGCCGCCTTTTCCTCCGCCGCGTACTCCGCCGCCGGCGTCGTTGGAACTCGACCCGTTCCCGCGCGGCTCTTGAAAAATCTTCTTCCCGGTGACTTTCTCGATCCTCTCAAACTGCTTCGTCGTCCTCCACCGCTGCACGACGCGGTCGAGCAGCGAATAACTCGGAAAGAAAACCAGGACGCCGTGCGGAATATCCTGGCACCAGCACTCGATCGCGCATCCGAGGTCGTCCTGGTACTCGAACGCGCCCGCGGTCTTATACGTCCCCGATAACTTCGACCCTCGCGGCCCGCGCGCGACGGCGCCCGCCCACACTTGCTTCGTCGTCTCCACGCAGTGCGGCGCCTCCATTCGCAGCGGGAACGGCACGCCGAGCTCGGAGGCGAACGACGAGAGCGGCGCGAGGGTCCCGGATGTGAGAACGACCGACCGTGCGCCGTTCGGACCGGCGACGTCGTTGAACGCGAGCGCGGGGTTCAGAGCCCAGAGCGACAGCGTCACGGAAGCCTCGCGGTCGACGCCGCCGCCGCCGCCGCCGTTTTGGTCAAACTGCTTGCGAACGACGAGCCGGTAGTCATTCACGCCACCGGAAACCCCGCCGCGACCGTAAAACGCATACCTCGCGGACGTTAACAACAACTCCGTCGTCTTCAACGCGACGCCGTTCACGCGCTCGTGCGTCGGCGTCTTGCTATCGTTCGCCGCCTTGACCGCGGCTTTGTGCGCCTCGTCGAGCTTACCGAGCATGTCCGGCCGCATTCCCATGTCGTGAAGCTGCCGCGCGACCTGCGATCCGCCGCTCCACACGGCGAGCCACTTCTCGTAGCCGTCCGGGCGCAGAGGGCACCGCGGGTGGTCGTGGTCGCTCGCGCCGGCGAGCCACCGCGTCACGCCCGAGACGACGGCGAGCAGCGACGCGCTCGACCCCGCGTCGGGGTCGGTCGCGGACATCGACCGCGGCGGCAACGACGCGGTCGCGGGGGTGAAGTCGTCGTCGATCTCGTCGGGGGTGCCCTTCGAAGCTTCTACCCTTCGAAGCTCCTCCTCGGCGGCGCGCAACGCGCGTAAATCCACGTCGCACGACGCCGCCTCTCGGCACGTGTCCTCGACGTTGTGCGCTTCGTCTAAGATGACCAGCGCGCCTTTCAACTCAATCTCCATCGCGCGTCGAACCGACGGGTCGAGAAGGTAGTTGTACGGGCAAAAGATGAGCTCCGCGGTCGTCGCCGCGTGCTTTGACGCGAAGTACGGACACGCGCGGTGTTTCGTACCGAGCGTCACGAGGTCCTCGATGTCGATCGGATCCGCGCCCGGTCTCGCGACCGTCTCGGCCAGCTTAATCGCGCCGTGCGAGAACCCGCACCCGCCCCCGCCTCTCTTCCCGATCCCGCCGCCGGCGTCGTCGCCGGCGCCGGCGCCTCGGCCGCTCGCCTCGAGCAGCGCCTTGCACTCCTCGCCCAAGTTGCTCCCTCGCTTGGCTCGACTCCGCGCGGTTTGATTCACGCAGTAGTGCTCCCTCGACCCCAGCACGGTCATCGACGGTCGGTACGACGTCCGCTTGAGCTCCTTCACGACCTGCGCGATCTGCGAGTGCGTCCGCGTCGCGTAGTAAATTTTCGGCAGCTTCGCGGGCGGCGGCGGGCGTTTCCCCGCCGCCGCGGGCGCGTTCGCGCGAATGGCTTCGTTTTCGGCGTTTGAGTGCGATGGCGTCTCTTCCGAGCTCGACGGCGGCGGCGATTGCGTCCAACCCTGTTCGTCCGTCTTCGCGCCGCCCGCGCCGACGCCGCGTTTATCGTGATCGCGCTTCCACCGCTCTTGCCACGCGAACGCTGACGCGTTCGCACGGGGAAGGATGGGGACGGGGTGAGCGCTGGCTGGGCGGCGTTCGGTTCGGTTGAAGGGGAAACACGAGAGAGGGGGTGCCCAAATCGCGCGAGGACGCACCGGAACACAAGAGCGCGAGCGACTTCCCGCTCCCCGTGGGCGACTCCAACAGCGCGTTCTCGCCGTTGTCGAACGCTTTCAGGACCTTCCCCATGACGCCCTGCGCGATGCGAAGGCGAGGTGAGACGCGTCGGCGGCGCGGAGGGGACGAGGGGAGAGGGAGAAGAGAACGACGCGACGGAGGAGCGACGAGGCGAGGGTGCATCGAATCGAGCACGTCGTCGTCGTCGCGAGGTCGTCGCACCAGCTGCGACGCGTACGGCTTGAACGGGAACCGGACGTCGTATCCGCTGATCTTCATGTGCACGCCCGCGGCGGCGGCCGCGTCTTTCTCGCGCGCGCACGCCATGATTCGCCGACGCGCGATCGGATCGCTCGCCGGCCGCGACGACGGACGGACGATCTCGGGACGGACGAACGACGACCGCGTTCGTTCACTTCTCGGACGCCCCGACGCCGCTCGGCGCGCGCGTCATGACGACGACGCGTCCCGTGAAGTCGCGTCCCGCGCGCGCTCGCGTGGGCGGCTCGCGATGCGACGGCGCGCGCCGGAAAATCCCGTCCGCGTCGTCCGCCGGGCTCCCGCGCGACCGCGTCTTTGACGTCCCTCCGGAATCGCTCTACTCGCATAACGGAAACGAAGGACAGGACGAGTCTGCTATGATAGTGTTCGAGCGACAGCTCTTTCAAATCGTGTTTCGTTTATTTTACTCGTTCACCAACACGTTTCACCTCTACGAAGCGAACGACGCCAGCCGCTTTGAATCCGCCTCCGCGCGTTTCCTCCTCGAGTCCAACAACCCATCCAGCTCCGCGCGCAACCCCGCGAGCGCGGGCGCGTCCCGCGTCGCGTCCGCGACGTGTCGCAGCAGCGGCTCCGGGAACCACGACGACAAAAACTTGGTCCGCGTCGTCGCGTCCGCGGCGATCTCGTGCCGCCTCAACTCGGCGATGGCGACGCGCGCCGCCTCCTCCGCGCGCCCGTGCGCGACGTACGCGGATATCAACGCCGTCGGGTTCGCGCCGCGCCGCGCCATCCCCGAGGACGCGCTCGGCGCGTCCCTCCCCGCGGTGAACCGCGCGGCGAGCCACTGCGGAAGACGAATCGACGCGCTCGTCGCGAGCGTCGCACGCGCCGCCGCCTCGGCGAGCGCGAAATTTCGCGCCGCCGTGTCATGCGTCTCGAGAAAGCTCCGAAGCGCCGCCCACGCGGCCGCGGGGTCGACATCGTCTGCGGCCGCGGCGGCGTCGCCGCCGACGAGGTCGGCGGGGCCGACGCGGTCGGCCGCGCCTCGCGCCGTCGCGTCCGCCGCGGAGGACACCCCGAGAGAAAGCGCGCCGCCGCCGCCGCTGCCGCCGCCGCCGCCGCGGCGGGTCTGCGCCAGCACCGCCCTCGCCGCGAGCGTCGCCGCGATGATCGTCACCTGCTTCGTCAGCGCCTCGCCCTCGCACCAGTGCGTCGCGAGCGTCGTCGCGGTTCGAAACAGACCGTGGCACAGCGCGGACGCGACGAGGCCGGGAATCTGCTCCGCGTCGCGCGGCGCCGACGACGACGCGCCGAGACTTTGCGTCTCCGCGCCCGCGGCCAACAGCTCCGCGCGCGCGGCCGCGAGGACGTACTCGCGGAGGAGCGCGCCGAGGGTGGTGGCGTCCGGCGGCGGCGGCGTCTTGCGGCGGCGTTTCGGGTGCGGCGGCGTCTTCCGACGCGCGGCGAACCCCGTCGTCGTCGTCGTTCCCTCGCGCGGTTCCGTCTCCGTCTCCGTCTCCGTCGTCGCCGTCGCCGTCGCCGCGCCGTCGTCGCCGCTCCGTCCGAGCTCGTCCTCCGTCGCCGTGACGTCGTCCTCGTCGCGGACCGTCTTCGCGTCGACGCCGTCGACGACGACGCGGTCGCGCTCGCGCTCGACGACGCTGCGTTCTTTCGGAGAGCACAGACGCAGCGCGTTGATCGTCGCGAGCAGCGCGGCGACGTGCGCTTCGAGCGCGCGCGAGAGCCGCGCCCTCGGATCGCCCGTCGTCGGCGCGAGGGGCGCGACGACGCCGGCGACCCGCCCCGGCGTCGTCGGGCGGTACGACGCCGGCGACGCCCTCCCCTCCACGGCATCCGCGGCGACGGTCACCGCCTCGCGCAACCTGCGCGCGTGCCTCAGCGTCGCCCCCGCGGCGTCCCTCGGCCGCCCGCGCGAGACGAACAACGCGTGAAGCATCAGCGAAGGGTGCGGCGTCGCGTCGACGGGCGACGACGCCGCGCGCCCTTCCAACGCGCGCACGACCGTCGGGAGCCGGTCGTCACCGAACGGCAAGGACACGAGCGCCTCCGCGCCCTGTCGAACGTCTCCGGGCTCGCACATCGCGGCGACTAACCGTCGGATTCCAGCCGTTTGCGCGTCGGCGCCGGGGACGCTGAGCACCGCGGCGTACGCGCCGCGCCAATCGCCGACGTCGAGCGCGTACTGCAGCAAGTTGGCCCACAGACGCGCCGCGCGCGACGCTCGGCGTTCTTCCGGCGACGATCCGCTCATCGAATCGGCGTCGGCGTCGTCCGGCGGCGCGGCGTCCACCTCGCGCAGCGCCGCGTGCGCGCACTGCATCGCGCCCTCGCCGCAGCCCAAGCGCTCGAAGAAGAGCATGAGCGTCTCGTAGTACTCCAGACGCGACGCCGGCGCGGACGCGACGGCGGCGGCGGCGGGGAACCCCGACATCAACCCCCGGAGCAGCTTCACGAGGTGCTGCACGAGCTCGTCGTCTTCTCTCTCGCCGCCGACGCCGCTCGCGGCGCGGAAGAAGAGCCGCGTCGCGCGCCGCGTCGCCGCGTCGAGCGCGTCGTCGGTCGCCGCGCTCGCGACGTCCGCGCTCGCGCGCAACGCTTGCAAAAAGAGCAACGCCGGCGCGTCGAAGGCGTCGTCCGAGACGTCGCCGGGCGTGGGCGCTCGGGAGAGCTCGAGAAGCGTGCCCAGCGCGTCGAGCTCGCCGCCGGCGTAGAGCTCCGCGCCGATCTCGACCGCGCGTTTGAGCTCGTTCCCGGCGCCGCCGCCGTCGCCCGAGGCGCCGCAGACAACGTCGGCGGCGAGCGACGCGCCCGCCGCCGTCAACGCCGCGGACCCGCGCCCCCAGAAAAAACCACCGCCACCGATGCGTTTCTGCATTTCCCCGGAAGGAAGCACCGCGAACGCGAGCGGCGGCGGCGGCGACGGCGCGGCGGCGGCCGCCGCGGCGCCCGCGCACGGCGTCGCGACGAGCCATCGCGCGATGAGCGCCGTCTTATGCGCCGCCGCGCATCGCGCGAGCGTCGCGACGGCGGCCGCGGCGGCGGCCGCGTCGCACCCGACGCGCTCGCCGCCCCATCTGCACGCGCCGAGGAAGAGCAGCAACCCGCGGCACGCGGCAACACGCGCGTTCGCGTGCTGCCGCGCCGCGCGCGCCTCGACGACGCTCGGCCACGTCGTCGTCGTCGTCGTCTCCCCGGGCGGCGGCAGCGATCGATCGACTTTGATCCACTCCAACGCGTCGAGCGCCGACGACACAGCGTCCGCGGGCGACGCACCGAGCGACCGCACGAGCTTCCGCAGCGACCCCGCGAGCTTGCGCTGCGTCGCGCGGCGCTCGCGCGACGCCGCCTTGGCGACGTCGTCCATCGCCGCCCTACTCCGCGCGGTCGCCGCCGCCGTCGCCTTCCCCCCCGCCAGCGCCGTCGCCGCGTCGAGCCAATCCTCCGTCGCCACGCGCGCGTCCGAGTCGCCGCCGCCGCCGCCGCCCGCGCAAACCCCGCCGGACGCGACGAGATCCAGGGCGTGACACCCCGGGGATCCGAGGAGCGCGCAGAGGTACGCGCCGATCGTCATCGCCTTGGTCGCCGGCGTCGCCGTCGCCGGGAGCGCGAACCCGCCGCGTCGGACGCCCTTCTCCGAGCCGTACCCCGGCGCGCTCGCGGCGGCCGCGGCAGACGCGAGCGTCGCCTCGAGCGCGTCCAGCGGGCGCATGACGCCGATGGCGCCGCCTCTGGAGACGCACAGCGCGCAGCCCGCGACGGGGACGAGGCCGTTAACGGCGCGTCGAGATTTCCACGCCGCCGCGTAGGACGTCGCGAGGCGGGCCCACGCGTCTACTGAGTCGGCGCCCGCCGCGCGGTCGCCGCCGGCGGCGAACGCGATCGCGGCCGCGGCGGCGCGGTCCGCGGGCATCCCGCGCGGCGGCGCCGGGAGCTCGCGGAGGCGCAGCGCTTCACGGAGGACGACGTCGCTGCTCACGCCGTGCGCGGAGAGCTGCGCGCTCATCGCGTCCGCGATTTCCCCGGCGCCGCCGCCGCCGCCGCCGTCGCCCGCGAGGCCCAGCAGCGCGCTCGCCGCGCCCGCGGCGTCGCCGCCGCCGGCGCTCCACTGCGCGAGGTGCGACGCCGCGTCCGCGAGGTCGTCGCACGGGTGCGATCTGTTCAGCGCCTCCAGCGGCCACGCCTTGATCGTCCGCGAAGGAGCCCTCCTCGTCGTCCCCGCGCCCGCGTCGATCGAACGCGATCGAGACGTCTTCTTCATCTCGTCCCCCTCCTCCTCCTCCTCCTCCTCCTCCCTGAGCGCCCACAACACGCCGTCGCAGATCGCGATCGCGGACGTCACGCCGTCGCCGTCCACGACCGGGGAGTGGTACGTCACGCTCGCGTGGTGGGCGTCCAGCCGGAGCTGGTACACGTGCGTCGCCGTCCGCTCCGAGGATTGATCCTCGCGCGTCGTCGCCGCGAGGTATCCGTCGCCGACGCACATCGTCACCGCCTCGCGCGCTCTTTCGCCGCCGTTCGCGCCATCTCCCTGGATTTCATCACCCTCGCCGCCGCCGCCGCTCACGCCGCCGATGCCGACCGCGGGCAGCGCGGCGCCGAGCACCGCGATCGGCTTGTGCGGCGTCGACAGCTCGTGCACTTGCAGGTGACAATCCGCGCGCAGCGACGCCAGCAGCGTCGCGCCCGCGTCGTTGGGCACCTCGCACAGCGCCCGGATCTCGTGCTCGCCGCCCATACCGCCGGTGCCCGCGACCGCGTTCCATAAACGCGCGAGCGTGGGCGGTTTCAACTCGCAGGCTGGGGAGAGATCGTCGGCGAAGAGCACCGCCGTCCTGCCGCTTTTGCCGCCCACGGCGACGAGGTCGCCGCCGACGGCGCGCATCGTCGTGATCCCCTCCAGCGGCGCTAACAGCGCGGGCGACGCGCGAGGCGACGCGATCACGTCGCTCGGCGTCAACGACGCGAGGAGGCACGGGCGCCGCGAGGCGCGGACGGACGACGACGACAGCGCCGAATCGGCGTCGATTCGGACGCGGTAGAGCGCGCCGTCGACGTCCGCGACGACGAGGACGAGGCGCCTCGCGCGAAGGGTGGGCGGCGCGAGCGCCGCGCACGGCGCGAGCGCGCGCGGGAAGACGACGCGGACGGCGTGCGACTTGGACGGGCCCGGGCCGTCGCGCGCGTCCGCGGCGGCGTCGGCGCGCGTCAGGAGCGGCGTCTCGGTCAGGAGCACCGCGGCGCCGTCCTCCGGGTCGATCGACCAGCCGACGAGGCGCGTCGCGCCCGTCGCGTCGTCGACGGCGACGCCGCCGCTGACGTCGCGCGCGTTCGTGCGCACGACGCGATCGACCGCGCCGGGGGCGAGGACGACGCGGTGGGACGCGTGCTCCTCGAGGAGGACCTCCGCGAAGCCCTCTCGCGTGGCGACGCCGACGCCGTCCGCGCTCCGGCCGAAGCCCGCGAGTCGCCCCATGGGCGGAGAGAAACGACGGCGAAAGTCCTTAAGGATCGGCGTTCACCACGCCAACGCGGTCGTATGGGGACCAGTGTATAGAACTCGGACGCGATCGATCGATCGATCTGAGCGAGCGAGCGACGACGACGACGACGACGACGGCGCGCGTACCGCGCCGATCTGACCCTCCTCCGGGGGAAGACGACCGAGACGCCTCCGCGCGGACGATCCAGGGCGTGACCCGCGCGCGATGCGACGATGCGGCGGAACCCTCGACACCGGGGTCGGCGCGCGCGTCTATGCCGCGAGCGGGCGGGGGCATTATTTTCAAAAAAGCCAGACGAAAAAAGCGAGGAAACACTCGTCGCTTCTGTTCACTACGTTTCGCGGGCGGGTCTCTACGATGGACTATGAACCGCGACGACGCGCGCCGCTTCTACGCTACTGCTACGAATCACGCCACGTCACGGCAGAAACATGTGCAGGAGGCACAACACCGGGGGCGCGAGCGCGGCGGCGACGACGAACGCCTCGATGCCGTCTCTCCTCCCGCGCACTCTACCCGCGCCGCCGCGTCCCTTTGACATCTTTTCATCCTCCGCGTTGAACGCCTCCGCGAGCGACCGTCTCTCTCTCCCCGCGGTCGTCCTCGCGGCGTCGTCGACCCAGCCGACGTCCGCGCCGTAGACGACGTCCGTCCACCACCGCTCCCCGTGCGCGTTCCTCGACACCGCGTCGCGCCGCAAGCGCTCCCTGAGCTCGTCCTCGTCGACGACGACGTCGATCGAGGGGCCCGCCGCGCGTTTTTCTTCGCCGCCGCTTTGACCGCCACGGCGACGGACGGCGTCGGCGTCGGCGAAGAACTCCGTCACGCGGACGTCGCGCAGCTCCCGGTGGCGGTAATTCTCCAGCCTCGGCCTCGCCGTGGACATGATCGCCTCCTTCGACGCGGCGCGAAACAGCTCGTCCATCCGCGCGTCGGAGTCGACGTCCCTCACGCGCGCCTCCGCGAAGCCCAAAATCGCGGAAGAAAAGCGGTCGATCACCGACAGTCCCAACGCGCGGTCGACGCCGCCGCTGAACGAATTCTCGCCGCGTCGCGACGACCCGATGCTGATGACGCGCGGCGATCTGATCTCGTTCGCGAGCGTCTCCGCCTGACACGTGTCCACGATGAATAACACCTCGTTGTATCGCCCCACCGCGTGCATGTGCGACAGCGCGTCCGCGACGTCGCGCGACAGGATCTCGCGTTGGTCTTGAAACTTTAAAAACTCGTCGCCGCCGTGGCCGGTGAGATAGAACAGCACGTTGCTTCCCGCGTCGCTGCGCAACCGTTTCGACTCGGGCGTCGACGGCGGATGCTCGCCGTATAAAACCCGCAGCACGTTCTCCGGGGTGACCTCGTACCCGCGGTAGTCGATCTCGACGTCGGCGCCGTACAAGTCCGTGGCGTGCGATTCGTCCGCGAAGATTTTCGACGCGAAGACGTTCCTCGCGTCGCACGCGAAGTCGTCCGCGAGCATGAGCACGATGTTCGAGTCCGGTATCCCCAATCGCTTCACCGTGCGGTAGAACGACAGCGTGTTCGCGGCGTGGCGATAGTTGAACCAGTACCTGGACGTGTCCACGAGCACGGCCCAGTTGTTCGTGTGGTTCGACGTCGACGTCGACGACGACGACGACGACGCGAGGGAGGGTGCCGCCTCTTCGCTCGACCCGCCGCTCGACCCGCTCGCGCGCGCCGCGCTCGACGCCGCGCGTCCCGGGGTAGGCGCGAGGACGAGGAATGAGACGAGGAGGAGGAGGAGGAGGAGACGCGTCGGCGACGCGCGCGATGTCGTCATCGCGCGCGACGCCCGCGCCCGCGCCCCGAGCACTGGCGACCACGACGGCAGATTCGGAAGGGCCGGTCATAAAAATCCACTCGCAGACGTACAACTAGACGCGTCGAATCAGACGCGTCGCGGGCCGCGTCGGCGGGGGAAGTGCACTGCATCCCGCGCGCGACACGCTCGCGCGCCGCGCGCTCAACCCCGAAATGTCCTCCGGAGTCATGACGGACGAACCTTACCGTCTCGGGTGCGTCGCGATCAGTGCCCTCGCCTCGTCCCGACGCGGCGACGCGCTCGACGAGACGCGTCGATCGGCGCCCTGAATGAATGATTCGGGAACCCAGTCTTATTAACTAACCACCTCCCGAACCCTCCTCCTCCGCCCCTTCCCTCTCGCTCGCAGCGTCCGTCTCCTCTCGATCGAGGCCGGCGGCGGGAACGTCTACTGCGACTTCAGCGTCGACGGCGGCGAGGTCGTCAAGTCCAACGTCGCGGTCAAGGGCAAGTGCCTCGAGTGGGAGTGCAACCACTCGCTCTGGGTCGCGGACCCGACGACCGCGACGCTCCTCGTGAAGATCCGCGCCGCGCCGCAGATGATCCCGCGCGTCTCCTCCGGACCGGGCGGCGTCGTGCAGCCCCCGAGCAAGGGGAAGGTGCTCGGGACGATCGTGATCTGCGTCGACGAGCACGTGTGGAAGCCCGGGGACCCGTTCCCCAAGGCGCGGTGGTTCGAGGTGACGGGCACGGAGGTGCGTTCTCCTTACACTGGTTCCCATACGACCGCGTTGGCGTGGTGAACGCCGATCCTTAAGGACTTTTGCCGTCGTCTCTCTCCGCCAACCCCTCGCTTTCAACGCCCGCCCTCGATGCCTTTCAACTCCAACTGACACCTTTCAACTCCACCCCGACGTCGCTTTGTATGGAACGACCCTGAGATTCGGAAAGCCGTCCGCATGCAGCTCGTGTGCCGCAAAGCGCCGCCGGCGTCGGACGTCGCGGCGAACGAGCTCAAGGTTCTCGTCGGGACGTGGAACGTCGGGAACGCGCACCCGGCGGCGGACCTCACGTCCTGGCTCGACGTCGGCTTGGGGCCCGAGCACTCGAAAGCGGTGGCGTCCAGATGGGGCCCGGACGCGGAGTGGCCGGCGACGGAAAAGTTCGACGCCGAGCTCGACGACTGCGTTCCCACGAAGTTTGGGACGTACGACATGATCGTCGTGGGGTGCCAGGAGGGGGATTACAAAGCCAGGCCGGGGTTCGACGGCATCGACGAGGACTGGTTCTCGGTGCTCGCGGACGCGGTCGGCGACTCGTACTCGTTGCAGGTGCGTACAAACGTTTTTCACCCACGCTCGGTTTCAACATTTGATCGCTCCCCCTTTCAACTACTGACCGGTGAACTGTTTTTGTATGGAATGGCCCTGCAGTGCGTCAACGTGTTGGGGCAGATGCGCATCGCGGCTTTCGTGCGCGTCGACGCCGCGCCGGCGTTCCACTTCTGGCAGAAGTCCACGGAAGCGACCGGGATCGGGCACATCATGAACAACAAGGGCGGCGTCGGGATCGCGTGCCGCGCGTGGGACACGACGCTGTGCTTCGTCAACTCGCACCTCGCCGCGCACGACGACATGGCGTCGCGAAGAGACGACGACTTCGCGGAGATCGTCGCCGGGTGCAAGTTTGGCGAGAAGCTCGAGTGCGTGCAGGCGTTTCATCACGTCGTGTGGATGGGCGACCTGAACTACCGGTGCGAGTACGGCTTGGACGGGTCGGAGAAGAAGTTGGATCGAAAACCGACGGAGAAACGCGTGGACGACATGATCGCCAAGATCGGCTCCGAGGACGACCCCAACGGCGCGGCCGCGCGCGCGGAGGTGTTCGAGACGGACCAGCTCACGCGCTCGCGTCTGAACGGCGACGCGTTTCTCGGGTTCAGCGAGGGAGACCCCGCGAAGTCGCACATGCCGACGTTTAAGATGCTACGAGAGCCGGGGTTCAACTACAAAAAGCAACGGACGCCGGCGTGGTGCGATCGCGTCCTCTGGAAGACCGCGGAGGGGTTCAGCGCGAGGCAGACGACGCTGTACGCCGCCGGGAAGATCGGCAGCTCGGACCACAAGCCGGTCGCGGCCGGTCTGAGCCTCGAGACGGTCGCGCACCCGAACGTCGTGCACTTTGAAGACGTCGAGGACTTTGGCGAAGGCAGCGGCGCGGCGGCGCCCGCCGCCGCCGCCGCCGCCGCGACCACCGCGGGCGTCGAGCTCGAGGTGGACGACGACGAGCCGCCGACGCCGAAACCAGGGGTCAAGCGCGTCGGGTACGCCACGCAGCAGCCGCTGGGGACGTCGCGACGGAGCTCCCCGGGTCTCCTCGCGCGTCTGTTCCCGTGCGTGTGCGGCCCGAACGCCGACTTGAACTACGACGACTGCGAGTACGAGCTCGCGTTCGAATCCCTCTCCGGCCACGACCTGAAGTCCGCGGACGTGACCGGGAAATCCGACCCGTACGTCGTCTTCTCCGCGGACGCGCTCGCGCGCGCGCCGACGACGAAGACGAACGCGAACGCGCGATGGAAGACGTCGACGGTGAAGTCGACGTTGAACCCGACGTGGAAAAAAGAGGACGTTCCCGCGTTGCCTCTTCTCGTGTCCGACGGTCGCGTCCTCCGCCGCGAGCATCTCATGTTCCGCGTCATGGACTACGACGCCACGAGCGCGGACGACGCGATCGGGTACGGGCGGATGTATTTGGGGCCGCTCGGGGACGCGCTCGCGGAGGGGAAGACGGAGGCGGCGGTCGAGCTCGCCGTGCCGTTGACGCTTCACGGCAGACGCGCGGGCGAGCTGCGGGGGAAGGTGCTCGTTCGGAAGCGTAAGTAAGTAGTGTTACAGCATATTAATCTACTCTTATTCTCACGACGACGACGACGACGACGACGACTCGAGACGTTCTACTACTTGATGTTCAGGCTCTTCATCATCTTGTCGAGGAAGCCCTTCTTCGGCTCCGGCGGCGGCGGCGGCGGCGGCGCCGCCGCTTCCTCCGCGGCGATCTCCGCGACCGCGGCGACGCCGCCTTCCACCGCGATCGGCGTTCGCGATCGCGGCTCGTCCAACGACACTCTCACGCTCGCCTCCGACACGCTGGTTCGCGCGCTGCCGCCTTCGCTGCCGATCGGCGACAACGTCCCGCCGGCGTCCGCGATCCCCGCGCCGATTCTAATTCGCTCCGCCGAGTCCAGCGAGTACCTCCCGTGCTCCCTCGCGCCGCTCCCCGCGACCACCGGCGCCTCGAACACCGCCCTGCTGCCGCCGCCGCCTCCGCCGCT
>NW_003315886.1:212788-243843 GCF_000151265.4 Micromonas pusilla CCMP1545
GCCGCCGCCGCCTCCGCCGCTCGCCGACCTCCCCGCCGCCACGGAGATGGACGGCTCGCAGCCGCGCCGACCGAACCGACGCGCGAGCCCCGCGAACGCGCCGCCGCCGCCNCCGCCGCCGCCGCTCTTAGGCGACCGCGACCCCCGCGACCCCCGCTCCCCCTTCTCCGCGCCCTTCTCGCGCCCTCGCGCCCTCGCCGCCATCGTCGCCGCGGACGCGACGGACGCGAACGACACCTTCCCCGGGGTGATGATCGAGTGCCACAGCAGCGCGTCCGCCATCGTCTCGTGCGCGGTCCACCGCTCCGGGAGGGTGACGCACGAGCGCGGGGAGGAGAGAAAATCGCGCAAGAGCTCGCGCAGGAGCGCGTCGTGCGTCGACAACATCGCGTGCCGCGCGCCTTCCATCTGCGCCACGAGCGCGACGTTCATACCGAGCTCCGCGATGCGCTGCCCGGCGTCGCCGGTGATGTGCGGCCGGTTCGAGGCGTCGCGCGAGAGGAGGCGGACGACGTTCTCGGAGACGCTGCCGCGTCGGCCGAAGAATTGGTCCTCGCTGCCGTTGACGCACAGCGTCGGGATGTCGCGGCGCCAGCGGCTTCCGAACACCCCCGTCGCCGCGTTCGCTTCGTTGTTCCTCTGGCTGGCCGTCGTCGTCGTCGTCGCGCCGCCGCCGCCGCCGTCGTTCTCGCTGCACCGCGCGGACCGCCCGCCGTGCGACGAGACGTCCTCGTCCGTCGCCGTCGTCGCCAGACTCGCGCGCGAGTCCCCCGCCGCGCTCGCCGCGCTCGCGTCGTCGTCGCCGTCGCCGCCGCCGCCGCCGCCGGAGAGCTCCAAGTCGCCGCGCGACGACCCGCCGCCCGCCATCCCGGCCAGCGACCGCGAGCTCGGGGTCCCCGGAAACGACAGGTCAGACTCCCCCGTGCGCACGCGCTTCAGCGTGTGGTAGGTGAAGTAGTTGGGCTCGAGCGAGTACGCGATGTTGACCCTGCCGAGCAGCGCGTCTCGGTCGTCGTCCTCGCGGTCGTCCGGCCGCCACGATTTGTCGTCCATCATCCCGAGCACGACCGCGCCTTCGCTGTTTCCCGCCAAAAATATCCCCCGGGACGCGACGCGCTCGGGAAGCTGCGTCAGCAGCGACGTCAGCGCCGCGTGTTTCACCTTGAGCGTCGTGTCGTACACCAACGCCAGGCGGTCGCTGCTCGCGAACTGCTCGGCGCAGGACTGGTACACTAACGTCCCAGACGCGGGCGTTTTCGCGGCGTACAGCAAGTTTTGCTCCCAGTACCCGTTCGGTTCGTCGCGCGACACCGACCGCGGCGGCCGCGAGCGCAGACGCGTCGGCCAGCCGGCGAAGTCGTCGGGGCTCATCGCGACGTGGCCGAGCGACGCGAACACGCGCAGGTACCGAAGCGAATCCCCCGCGACGCCGCCGCTGCCGGCGAGGAAAAACACCGCGGGCTTCGCGTCGCCGTGGACGCTCACGGCGTCGTCTAACGCCGCGATCGCGTGGAATGCCTCCATCCCGAGTCCGGGCTCGGGCTCGGGCTCAGACTCCCCCGTCTCGCCCGTCGTCGTCGTCGTCGTCGTCGTCGTCGCGCCAACCTTCGCCGCGAGTCTCCGGAGCTCCGCCCCGAGCTCGCGCGCGCGTCCGATCCACAGCGTCTTCTTCCCTCTTCTCTCCGCGCCGCCGCCGCCGCCGGACTCGTTCGCGGTGTCGTCCACGTCCACGTCGTCGTCGACGCGCAGCGGCGGCGGCGGCGGCGGACTCGGCGCGTGCTCCGGCACCGACGCCGCGGGCTTCCTCGTCGGCGGCGGCGTCCCCGGCGGGGACGCGAGGATCGCCTCCGGCGGCGGCGACGTCTCCGCGGCGTCCCCGGAGACGTTCGGGACGAGGCCTGGGATCGCGCGGACGTACGCCTCGGGGAGGCACATCACCATGAACTCGTGGACGTTATCCTGCGCGGGAAGGGGATGACGCGACGGGTTGAGCGTCGGAAGGGACGGGACGGGACGGGACGGGTGGATTATCGCGAACGGGGGGGCGATTCGCTTTCCGCCTCGACGCGTCGCGCGACGACGCCAGGGTGGGTTCCGCGTCGAGCGCACCGTGACGTGCGCGAGTTCCTCCGGGGTGATGACGAGATCCGGGAACATCGGCATCAGCTCCGCGAGCGGCGGCGCGTCCACGCCGCGCGGCGGCGAGGGCGCCGCCATGCTTCGCGCGCCCCCGTCGCGTCGAACAGAACTTTTTAGCGCGGGCGAGGTGCCTAGCTAGCTATGATAGCGAAATGCGGAGTATCCGAGCGCTCGGCGAACGCCCCCGCCCGAACGACCCCGACGCCGCGGTCCCGGCCGCCGCGCGAGTCCGCGCGCGCGATGTGCGCGCCGAGGGTCGCGACTCGCTTCGCGCTCGCCCCCGCGGTCCTCTCGCCCCCGTCGCCTTCGCGCGAGCGAAGGTCTGCGGGGTGGAATATTTTCACGGCGCGCTTTTTTCTTTTCTCCAGCCGTCGTCCGCCAACGAAATCCGAGTACACGTCACCGTCGCGTCGCGCGCCCTATCCGGTAGGCGCGCACACGCGACCGCGCGCCGCGCGCGAGAACGACCGCGCGAGGACAGGACCCGTCCCCCTCGAGACTTCACGATGAATGCTCTCGTCGCGCCGTCGACGACGCGCGTCGCGGCGCGCGTCGCGTCGCCCGCGTCGCGCGCGCGTCGAAACCCTCGTGCCGCCGCGGTCGGGCGGTCGGCAACGAGACGATCGTCGATCGCGACGGCGTCCGCGTCCGCCTCCTCCTCCCCCTCCTCCTCGGGCGACCGCGGCCGCCGCGCCGTCCTGAGCGACGCCGCGCTCGCGGCGATCCTCGCGAACGTCTCCGTCGGGACGCGCGCCGCGCGCGCGGGCGACGATAAGATGGTCGGCGCGTATCTCCCCGAGGACGCGACCGTCCCCGGGTTTTACGACTTCACGCCCGACGCGAAGCGCACGCCCGCGCTGCGCGCGGACGCGCTCGGGATCTACCACATCGCGCTCCCGCCGACGTGGAAAGAAGCCCCGGTGTCGAACGCGCGGAGCGGGAACTACTGCCAGCCGCGGTGCGACGAGGCGACGACGGAGGTGCAGTTCGTCGACCCGACCGCCGGCTCGGTCCAGATAATCATCATCCCGACGACCAAGCTCCTGATCGCGAAGAACGAGCCGTCAATCGAGGACGTCGGCGAGTTGAACGGGCTGATCAACGCGATCAGCCCGTCGATCACCGGGTCCGTCGCGGTCGAGCCGGAGGAGATCGTCTCCGCGGAGGAGGTGAAGCACGAGGGGAAGACGTATTACGCGTACGAGTTGCTCACGCCGTTCGCGGAGTTCGGGCTGCACAACGTCGCGAAGGTGTCGACGTCGAAAAATTACGTCGTCATCGCTGCGCTGGCGGCGAGCGAGAAGCAGTGGGGGAAATCCGAGGCGGACTGCAAGAAGATTCTGGACTCGTTCCGGGTGAACGTCTGACGCGGTGCGTAAGTTATCGTACCTGTACGTGTAGCCCGAAAAAAGATAGAGTTGTACAACTACCACCGCAAGAAAAGAAGAAGTCGTCGTCGTCGAGTTCGTTCGTTCGTTCGTTCGTTCTCGTCTTCGCACTTCGCACGCGCTTCCTCGCTACGCTATCTACCCCCGCTCGCGCGCGCCGCACCTTATCTCATCACTTCTCCTTCGACTTCCCCCCGTCGTTCTTCTTCTTCGGAAACACCCCTCCCACGGCGGCGGAAAACGCCGACTTGGCGGCAAACTTGCCGACGTTTCCAGCCACCTTGCCGATCACCGGCGCCGCGCGCTTCACGACCTCTATCCCCGCGTCCGCGGTCAACTTGACGCCCTTTTGCACCGTCGGGTTCTTCGCCACCTTCTCCGCCTCGGACGCCACCTTCCACGCCGCCTGCGCCGTCGACGGGCGCTCGCGTTCGATGGAATCCAAGCCGCGATCGACCGCCTCGAGCGTCCAGCCGACGATGCCGTCCTTCTCCTTGCCGCCGCGCGACGTTCTGGCGCCGTTCCTCCGCGCGAGCCGCTCCTCCGCGGCGTCGACGTCGTCGGCGAGGTCCTCCGCGGTCGCGAGGAGCGCGGCTTTGCTCGAGATGACCGTCGGCGCGACGACCGGGGCGCCGGCGGGGCGGCGTCTCGCGGGGGGCGTCGGATTGGGAGGATTCGGACGCGACGGCGTCGCCGCGGGCGGCGTCGCCGCGTCGGTGCCCATGCTGCCCGGGATGGACTGCGACGGCTCGTCCTCGCCGCGCGCGGCGTCGAAAATGGAGACCGCGCGCGGCGTCACCGGCCCCGCGCGAGACGCGCGCCGCGCCGGACCCCGCGTTCGCGCGGCGCGAGGCGCGCGTCCGCCGACGCCACCTCCTCCTCCTCGAACCGCCGCCCGCGACGACGATCCGCGCGGGAGCGTCGCGCCGCGCGGGGACGCGGCGGCGGCGGCGGCGGCGAGCATGACCGCTCGCGACGTGGGTGCTTGCTCCGACGAACGGCCTTTCGCGCCGCGGTCGCGCGCGAGAGACGCTCTCGGTCGCGCCGCGCGCGTCCTCTGGCGCGCGCGATCGTCCGCGCCGGCGCGTCGTTATCTCCCGCCCAGCCGAGCTGGCCGTATCTTCGCGCGGAACGTGCGACGCTCGTGCCTCCGACGGTTTGTTTGAACGTCGGTTTGTTTGAACGTCCTGTCGAGTCGGCTCCGTCCGGGGTACACGGCCGACTCGACCCCGGATGAACGAACCAACGAACGCCTCTTCTGCGCGCTCGCGTCGATCCGAACTACACGTATCTATCCTCCCCGTCCTCGCTGTCGCTCTGCTCGAGCTCTAAGGCGACGTGCCGCCGCGCCGAGGCCCCCCCGCTGTCGTCGCCGCCCGCGCCCGCGCCCGCGGCGGCGGCGGCGCGCGCGACGGCGGCTGCGGCGGCGGACGCTCTGGCCGCCGCCTCGACGCGAATCGACGCGTCGAAGTAATCGTGCGGCCACTTCAGGTCCTCCAGGTCCGCGGAGCAGCGAGGATTCGTCGCGGCCGCCGCCTCCTCCGCCGTCGCCGCCGCGCGCTCGCCGCCGCCGTCGCCGCCGCCGCCGCCGTCGCCGTCCGCGCCGCACCCCTCGCACCCGCCGCCGCCGCCGTGCGTCGCCTTAAACAGACGCGCGCAGGCCGCCCTCGGCGCGCCGCCCTCCGCCGCGGACGCGACGTGCTCCACCAGATCCGCCGGGATCAGCTCCGCGAGCTCCGCGCGCAGCGCCATCGCGCCCCGGTGCCGCGCGTCGAGCCCCCTCACCGCGGCGAACGGGCACGCGGCGGCGGCGCCGTCGCCGCCGGCGCCGCCCCTCGACAACTTCTCGCACGTGTGCGGCGGGTAGTCCGCCATCTTCCCTTCTAACCCGTACGCGTGACGCACCGCGTACGTGTGCTCGCGCTGGTAGTCGCTCATGCGCCCGTGCGGGAACTGCGCGCGCCAGATCGCGAGCGTCTCGTCCGCGGTCACGTCGACGCCCTTCAGGAAGAGCGTGAGCTGAGGGTAATTGTCCATACGAAGCGACCGACGTCGGGGCGGAGTTCGGGGGCGCGTCAGTCGGAGTCACGAGGCGACGCGGCGCGTCGGGATTGAAACCGAGGGACCCTGGGCGGAGAGAGACGACCACCGGGAGAGAAAGTCCTTCAGGAATGAAGTTCACGACGCCGACGCGGTCGTATGGGAACCGGTGCGAGATGATAGGCCCACGCGCCTGAAACCGCGCGTCGTGCTTCAGGTGCCTGTCCGCGCGCAAGTCTCGGAGGTGCCGACGCATGCAGAGCGGGAACGGGCGGCCGGTCGCGCCGTCGACGCCGCGCTTGAGCGCTCGCAGGACGCGCTTCGCGTCCGCGCCGAGCTCGGTGAAGTACGCGGTGGTCGGGAGGCGGTTGAACGCGTCCGCCGTGGCGCCGGCGCGGGCGAAATCGAAATCCTCCGCGAGCGAACTCGCCGCCGTCGCGCCGCCGCCGTCTCTCCGCTTCCGCCACCCGCGCCTCCACACCCCGCGCCCAGTCCCGGCGCTCGCGTCGGATCCTCCCCATCCTCTTCCCCCTCCTCCTCCCGACGTCGACGCGTGAAGCGCTTCCGCGCGCGCGTCGCCGTCGCGTCGATCGCCCTCGCGCCGCGCCGCGACGCCGCCGAGGTACGCGTCGAGCTCCTCCCGTCCCGGTCGCCACGCCGCGAGTTTCCTCAGCAGCGGCTCCAGCCCCGGAGAAACGCCACCACCGCTACCGTTACAATCGTTACCACCACCACCCCTCGACGCTCTCATGAACTCGAGCCGCCGCGCGGTCACCTCGAGCTCGCGCCGCAGCCTCGCGTCGGCGTCGTCGACGGCGACGACGCTCAACGCGTCCGTCGGCACCGCGCACCACCCGCGCGCCACCTCCACCACGCGTCTCCGAAGCAGCGAGCGCGCGCGTTCGAAGGGCACCCATCGATGCCCGGGCCGCGGCGGCGGCGGCGCGACGGTTGACGTTTCATCTTCCGTCGCGCCGAGCTCGAGCTCGAGCTCGCCCAGACGCAACCTCGCGGCGAAGAGCGCCGTCTCTTGCGTCGCGAGCCATCGCCGCGTCGAGGGTCGCTCGCAGAAGGCGAGCCGGCACGCGGCGACGCTCGCGCGCTCGCGCCTGGACGCGGCCGCGCGCGCGGCGGCGGTGTCGTCGGGGTCGGCGTAGAACAGCCCTTTCGCCGCGGCGTCGAGCGATGCCTGCGCGAGGGACGGGGGGGGACCGGGGTGATGGATGACGAGACGCGTCGAACCGATCGACGCGCGAAAGAAATATGGGCACCCGAGACGCGACGCGCGCGGGGACGATCCGCGAGACGGGAGCGAGGGGAACGGGAGCCGCGCGCACGTGGTCGTCGCCTCGGGACAGGAACGTCGCGTCGAGTCGGTGCAGAACGCGCAGTCTCGCCTGCGGGAGTCGTCGAGGGGAGGGGAGGGGAGGGATGAGGCCGGCCGGCGCGGGGGAGGTCGAGGAACCGCTCTCTGGCGCGTCCGTCGATCGATTCGATTTCCTCGGACGCGACGACGACGACGACGACGACGACCACGGACGACGCGCGACTGACCTTCGCGAGATCCTCCAGCTCCTCGAGGTCGCACTCGCCGTCCGACGCCATCGTTCCGCGCGCGCGCGCGGGTTCGCGTCGACGCGAGCCCGCCGCTCCGCCCCCCCCCGGCCCCGCGCCGGCGACTGTGGACGTCTTTTTGGTCGTTGGAAGCTCGCTGATGACTTCGTCGGCCGTTACGAGAGCGAGAGTCAACATCAACGAACACGAACACTCTGCATGGCACGGGTCCGCGAGGGCGCCGGCGCACCGCCGGTCGCGGCGTCCACCTCGGCGGCGACGCGGACGCCGTCGCGACGAAGCGCGACCGGCGGCGACGCCTCGCGGCGGCGCTCCGCCTCCGCGTCGCCGTCCGCGTCGCCGTCCGAGGACGAGGCGCGCGATGATGCGTCCGCGTCCCGGTCCGCGACGACGCCGAACGCGAACGCGTCGTCGTCGCGCGCGGGCGCCGTAGCCTCCTCCTCGCGAGCGCGCGCGACGACGCCGTCGTCCGCGTCGCCCGCGAACGTCCGAAGCGTCTTCGGCGCCGCGCTCGTCGCGAAGGCGACGACGTCCGCGAAGAAGAAGCCGCCGCTCTCGACGACGACGCCGTCGTCGCGCGACCGCGAGGCGACGGTCAGCGCAAAGATGGCCGCGTCGTCGTCCAAGCGCGCGGCGTACGGCGACGCCCTCCGCGCGCGCTGGCGCCGCGCCGCCGTCCTTCGCGCCGCCGCCGGCGACGACAAAGACAAAGAGAACGCGACGCCGTCGTCGTCGGCGCGCGCGTTCGACGACGCAAACCCCGCGCGCGAGGTGGACGCGGAGGACGAGTGGACGAACTCCTCGGACGACGACGACGACGACGGATCGATCCACCGGCGGCCGCGGCGGTGGGACGGCGAGGTCGCGAGCGCGGACGCGGCGCTCGCGCGCGGCGACCTCGACGTCGCGACGAAGCACCTGCTCACGGCGATCGCGCTCGCGCGCGTGCAGCGAACGATCGCGAGCGCGACGACGACGACGGCGACGACGACGACGACGACGGGCGCCCCGCCCCGACGGGGAACGTACCATACACTGGTCCCCGTACGACCGCGTCGGCGTGGTGAACGCCGATCCTTAAGGACTTTTCCCGGCGCGTCTCTCCGCCCAGGGTCCCTCGCTTTCAATCCCGATACACCTCGATGCCTTTCAACTCCGTCTGACGCCTTTCAACTCCACCCCGACAGCAGGAATGTCCCCGAAGACGGCGCGCGCGGAGTGCGCGCTTCGAACGCGGCTCGCGGAGGCGTACCTCGACGGCGCGGATAACGCCGTCGACGACGACGCGGACGAGCTCCGCGACGCCGCGGTGGCGCAGCTCCGCGCCGCGGTCGACGCCGCGGCGCCGTGCGCGGCGTCGCGCGCGGCGCCGCCCGCGACGCGACGTGCGATGGAGAGCGCGAGGAACGACGCGAGACTGGCGCTCGTGAAGGCGTTGGGTGCGTCCTACTATATCCCATCTCGCGTTGGTCCCCATACGACCGCGTCGGCGTGGTGCACGCCTGTTTCTTAAGGACAGGACTTTCTCTCCTGGCGTTTCATATCTCCGCCCGCCCGCCCCTCGCTCGCGATCCCGACGCGCCGGGAAAAGTCCTTAAGGATCGGCGTTCACCACGCGAACGGGGTCGTATGGGGACCAGTGTGGGGACCAACGCGACTCCGACTGACGCGCCCAATCGACCGTCCACCGTCAGAGAGCCGGGGCGAACGCGCGGAAGCCGCCGTCGTCGCGCGCGAGGGGCTCGCGTCGCTGACGTCGAGCGAGGAAACGACGCGCGAGGACGGAAGCTTCGACGAGCTGCACGCGGAAGAGCGCCTCGCCGCGCTCGTGACGCTCTGTCTCCACGAGGCGGACGACGCGTTGGCCAGCGCGAAGGCGTCGTCGCGGCGACTCGCGAGCGTCGCGAGGGAAAAACGCGCCGTCGCCGCCGCGATCGAGTCCGACCGCGCCGCGATGGTGAAGCGCACGTTTAAAGCGCACGCCGACCCGGAGGCGATGTACGCCGCGAGCGGCGCGTTCGCGACGGAAGCCGCGGCTCGGATCGCGCCGGTGGAGGCGCGAAGGAAGCGAAGAGAGGAGGAGACGTCGCGCGCGTACGACGAAGCGAGGGCGACGCTCGACGACGCGCGCGTTCGCGTCGCCGCGCACGTCGCGCGGACGGCCGACGAGAGAGACGGCGTGAGCAGCTCCGGCGGCGGCGTGCGCGGCGTACCCGCGCGTCTCCTTGCTCAGGTGCTCCTGCGCTCGACGATGGCCGCGCGAGGCGCGAAGGACTGGAAGACGGCGGCGGAGCACGTCGACGCGTTGCTGTCGCTGAGGCGCGTTGGTCCCCACACTGGTTCCCATACGACCGCGTTCGCGTGGTGAACGCCGATCCTTAAGGACTTTTCCCGGCGCGTCTATCTCGTCGCCCACCCCTCGCTTTCAATACCCGCCATCGACGCCTTTCAACTCCAGCTGACGCCTTTCAACTCCACCCCGACAACGACCCTCAGCGACGCCAACGACGGGGGACTCCCCGGGACGTCGCACCCGCGGCGCGCGCGCGGGCCGCTGCTCAGCGAGCGCGCGGAGCTTCTCGCGCGCGCGGGCGACTGCGACGCCGCGATAGAGTGCGCGAAGGCGGCCGTCGACGCGCACGAGCTCGAGGCGGGCGTCAAGGGCGTGTCGAAGGCGTCGACGCGCGCCGCGCGGACGCTCGCCTTCGCGCACAAAAAAAACGGAGACGAAGGCGCGTCCCGTCTCGCGCCGGTCCCCGCACGACGCGGACTAGACTGGTCCCCATACGACCGCGGCGGCGTGGTGAACGCCGATCCTTGAGAACTTTTCCCGGCGCACGCATCTCTCCGCCCAGGGTCCCTCGCTTTCGATCCCGACGCGCCTCGACGCCTTGCCTTTCAACTCCGCTTCTGACGCCTTTCAACTCCACCCCGACGTTCGCTCGTATCGACGGAACGACCCGAAGCCGCCGCGGCGCGCGCGCTCGAGGAGGCGGCGAACAAAGCGACGCGCGCGCGCGTCTTCGAGGACGACCCGACGGGGATGGCGGAGCTGCAGAGCGCGTGGGGCGCCGCGTGCGTGGACGCCGCGGGCGAGGCGACGGTGTACGGCGACGACGCGTCGACGGAGGCGGGCGGGCCGTGTTTGACGGCGATCGTTTTTTTGACGCGCGCGACGGAGTGCTTCGGACGCGCGGCGGAGTTAGTCGGCGACGCGAAGGGGAAGGCGTCGAGCGAGTACGCGGCGGCGACGCGCAGGGCGAGGGCGTCGAGAAGGGCGCTGGCGGACGCGATGAAGCTGAATTAATAGCGGTGTGGCACGGTCGTAACGGTAGTGTGCAGTGCGTTCACGCGTTCATATACACTACAGTTGGACGAAAGTAGATCTCGACTCCCTCCCTCTCGATCGGCGCCTTACGCGCCGATGGCGTTGATGTGGTGCCCCCACGCCAGCCCCGTCGTGAGAAGCCCGAACACCAGGAACGGCTGCGCGCTCGCCTGGTACTTCACGTCGTTCTTCACCGGATCCGGCAGGAAAAACTTAAACTGGAAGAAAATCTGCGGAAAGATGAGCGCGAGCAGCGCGTTGCTGTACCCGACCTCTCCGATGGTCCTCAGGTACCCCGCGACGGCGAGCTGCGTCGCGTCGATGCTTCCGACGCAGATCCACTTCGCCTTCTCCACCCCGAACGCGACCGGCAACGACATCAGCCCGCACTGGCGATCGCCCTCGATCGACTTGAAGTCGTTCACGATCGCGATGCCGAGCCCGGCGATGGAGTACAGCACCGTGAGCACCATGACGTCCAACGAGAGCTCGCCGAACACCGCCTGCCCGGCCCACCACGGGAGCGCGATGTAACTCGCGCCCAACGCGTAGTTCCCTCTCCACCCCTCCTGCTTCAGCTTCAGCGGCGGCGCGCTGTAGATGTACGAGACCCAGGAGCCGAAGAGGACGAGGACGGTGACGACGGGCCAGTCGTGCTCGCACCACTGGTCCAGCGTCCACGCCGCGGCCCAGCCGCCGAGGAGCAACGCGTACATCTGCACTTGGACGTCGAACTCGCTGATGGCGCCGGACGGGATCGGGCGGTTCGGCTCGTTGATGGCGTCGATCTCGCGGTCGTACCAGTCGTTGATCGTCTGCGTGTATCCCGTGAGGAGCGGGCCGGACATGAACATGCAGAGCATGGACTTGCCAACGTTCTCGAACGTCCACGTGAAGTGCCCGGACGCGGCGGCGCCGCAGAGGACGCCCCAGATCAGCGGCACCCACGTCACCGGCTTGGTGAGCTGCAGCCGGATCTTCCAGATGTCCGTCGTCTGCTCTCCGCCGCGGATGCCGAGGAGCTGCCGGATGTTCGACCCGGACTCCTCGTTCTCCTCGCCCGCCTTCTTCGCCGCCTCGCCGTCGGGCGAGGCGCGGACGACGAACGACGAGCGCTTGGACGACGACACGGGCGTCGGGACGAAGCCCCCGGACGAGACCGGGCTCGACATCGACGCCGCGTCGCGCTCCACGGATCGATCGATCCGCGCGACGATCGCGGTCGGCCGCGCGACGCGGCGCGCCGAGCTCGCGCTCGCGCGCGCGGGCGCGCGAAGGCTCATGCGAGTGCTCATCCCGAGCGCCATGGATGCGGCCATGGATATCGCCGTGCGACGGTGCGTCGTACGATGCCGCGCCGACGGCGCCGGAACGCGAGGATAAAAGGCGGATAGAAGATCTTCCGGAGGCACATCGCGCCGACACTTGGCCAAAGGCTTGGCACTGCGTACACTATTGTCGGCGCGTCGGGTCCGACTGCGCTCGCTATCGCTACGGCGCCTTTCATCCTATTCAATCCTCGAGCTCCGCCATCATCCGCGCGTACTCGTCGTCCACGACCTCCTCCGCGATCTCCGGCTCGTCCGACGCGCGCGGCGGCGGCGCGTCGGACGTCCCCGCGTCGCCGCCGCCGCCGCCGCCGCGCGCCAGCTGTGTCGTCCCCGCTTTTTTCCGCGCCGCCTTACTCTCTCTCTCGCGCGTCAGCGTTCGTCGCATGAGCGCGACGCCGTTCGCGACCGACGCCGCGGCGGCGATCCCCGCGCCGTACACGCCCGACAGCGCGAGCCCGGCGTCTATCGCGGCGGTGCTCGGGATCAAGACGTCCTCGGGGGGAATCGAAGCGGGCGCGGCGGGCGACGCGGTCGGCGCCGCCGCCGGGAACGCGGGCGCGACGGGCCGTAAGTGCTCCGGCATCGACCCGGGCGCCCACCCGGGGCCGACGGGCGCGATCGGTGCGACCGGCGGCGGGACCCCCGGGCGGTGGTGGGGTCTCGCCGACGCCGCGACTCCCGAGCCGCCGCCGCCGCCGCCGCTCCCGTCGCGCCCCGGGACCCCCGCGCCTTTCCCCAGGTTATCCGTCAGCTCGGACAGGAAACTCTCGTACTCGTCGTCCATCCCAGCCCCGCCGCCGGCTGTGCCGCCGCCGCCGTTCTCCCTCCGCAGCTTCTCCGCGACGTCCTTCTCGTACATGGCGTCCACCCGGCGCTTCACGTCCCCGGTCAACGCGTACGCGTTCTTTTCCTCCTCCTCCTCCCGCAACCGCTCCTGCGCGGCTCTCGAGCTGAAATTCAGCAGCGTCCCGTTGATCTCCGCGAGCTCCGCGAGCTGCCGCTGCTTGTGCACGTTGTGCTGCTCGTCCAGCGGCGTCAGCAGCGGGTGAATGAGCCGCGCGGCGCGGTCGACTGCGAGCCGTTCCGTACAAAAAAAGTGCATGCACCGGTCAGTTGAAAGGAGACGCGATCAAATGTTGAAACCGGGCGGTGGGTGAATATCGTTGATTTTGCTCAGAACAGGACGCACCTTTTTCGATCGTGTCGGCGGTGATGTACACGTGGAGCTCGTCGTCCATCCCCGCGGCGTTTTGGAACGTCGCCTTCCTCCCCTGCTTCTCGCTGCCTCTGCCTCTCACCGCGATGCGCGCGCCGGTGTACTCCTCGAGCATCTTCTGCGTGTTGCCTCTCGGGCCGATGATCAGACCGATGAAGTTGTATCCCGGGACGTTTTTCGGCAGGTACAGGCGAAGCTCCTTCACGAGCGGTCGGTGGCCGTTCGGGGGTTTGAACGTCGGGTCGCACTGGAGCAGCTCCTGGACGCACTCGCGGCGCTCTTGCTCCCACGCGTCCCACGCGCGCTGCTCGCGCGTGTTCGTGCGCTGGCCCGTCGTCGCGTCGTATTCGGGCGGCGGCGACGGCGACCGGCGGCGGCGGCGCTTCCCGTTTTCGTCGCGTTCGCACATCTCGTCTTCGTCGTCGTCTTCGTCTTCGTCGTCGTCTTCGTCGTCGTCCCATCGACTCGGCGGAACCACGATCGGCGTCGCGTCCATCTTCCCCGAGAGCTGATCGATCCTCATCCTGTACGCCAGCGCTCGTCCTCGCGACGCTTCGGGCTCGTCCGCGTGGCACGCCCCCCACGCGGATCCCTCCCGTCGCGCGCGCTTCGCGTTGAGATGCGCCTCGCGATATTGCGCGAACGTCAGCGAGTGCACCTGGTGCGCCTGCGGGCGCATCGCGACGAGCGCGCCGTTGACCCTGTTATTCGTCGCGCCCACGGTGACGAGCGCGCGGTCGCCGCTTTCGGCGGCGGCGTCGTGAGGCGCGTCCGCGAGCGCGAGCGCGCCGCCCGCCGCGGCCGCGCCGGCGCCGACGACGCCTCCGCCCTGGAGGTAGTTGGCGAGCCGCGCGCCGTGCGGGGCGCGATGCCGCGACGTGATCCCGTGGTCTTCGCTCACCTTCGCCGCGGCCGCGCGCGCTTTCGCGGCGACCATCGCGGCGATGTCCATGACGCGCGAGGGTGGGGACGTCGCCTGCCCCGTGCCCTGCCGCGTTCCTCCTCGCGCGCGGATCGAGTGGCTCGCCTCACGCAGATCCTGTCGTCGTCAAATTCGTCGAGTTTATTTTTTCTCGTCCTCGTCTCGCAGACGCCATTGCCGCGGACGCGACGTTCGCGCGATGGGCGTGACCATCGTCGAGGGCGAGAAGCGCAACCTCGGGTCGAAAGCCCGAAGGGCGCTGAAACTCGCGCGCGCGGGGAAGGCGCCGCCGGCGACGGCGAAAGCCCCGACCGCGGCGCCGAAACGCGGCGGCGATGGCGGCGACGGCGACGACGGCGGTCATCGCGCTCGCGGAGGCTTCGTCGCGGGCGGAACCCCGCGCGACCTCAGCGCGGTGGACTGGAACGCGGTCCAGGGCTGGAGCAAGGTGAAGTACGACCCGAACCGCTTGATCTTCGGCGCGAGCGAGGAGGGGTTCGTGGAGCTCGAGGAGATCGACATGTCGGACGTCTTCGTCGACGGGCTCGGCGGCGGCGAGCTCGTCGAGACTGCTGAGATGTTGCCTCCGTCGTCGTCGGACGGCGGCGGCGGGCGCGGTCTCGACGCGCGCGGCGGCGAGGCCGCGGACGCGCGCGCGGCGAAGAAGACGCCGAGCGGCGAGGGCGAGCGCGCGGACGCGGCGGCGAAGAAGAAGCCGAAGAAGAAGCCGGCGAAGGAGGCGCGCGTCGTCGACGACGGCGGCGGCGGCGCGGAGGCGGCGACGCCGCTCAGCGCGAAGGAGCAGAAGATCGCGAAGAGGAAAGCGCGGTGGATGGCCAAGGTGGAGGAAGCGAAGCGAATAAAGGAGGAAGCGCGCACCGCGGCCGCCGCGGCGAGCGGCGACGCCGCGACGCCCGCGAAGAAGAAGAAGAAGAAGGAGGAGAAGCCGTCGGCGAAGAAGAACGACGACGAGGAGGAGCTCGACGACGTCGCCGCTGCGGCCGCCGCCGCCGCCGCCGCCGCCGCCGCCGCCGCCGCCGCCGCCGACGACGACGAGCCGACGACGGCCGCGACCGCGGCGCCCACGGGGAAATCCAAGGCCGAGGGCTGGCAGATGGACTACAACAACTACCCCACCTCCGGCATGGGCGCGGTCGTAGACGGCGTCGACCTCGACCGCGGCGCGGACGTCAGCGCGTGGCTGCAGTTTGACCTCCACTCGAAACTGTTGCGCGCGCTACAAGAGCTCGGGTTCACGACGCCGACGCCGATTCAATCAGAGTGCCTGAACCCCGCGGTGAAAGGGCGGTGCGACGTCATCGGCGCCGCGGAGACGGGCTCCGGGAAGACGCTCGCGTTCGGGCTGCCGATTCTGCATCGGCTGCTGACGCAGCGCGACGAGGAGGCGGAGGAGGGCAGCGACTCGGAATCCGTCGACGGCGACGGCGACGGCGGCGGCGACGGCGACGGCGACGACGCGGACCCCGACGACCCGTTCGCGAACATCGAGGACGAGCGCGGGAGGAGAGGCAGCGCCGCGGGGATGAAGCTCGACCGCAGAAGGAAAGCGTTGCGCGCGCTCATCGTCGCCCCGACGCGCGAGCTCGCGATGCAGGTGTGCGAGATGCTGAAACAGGTGGCGAAATACTCCGGCGTCGACGTCGTCCCCGTCGTCGGCGGGATGAGCCTCCAGAAGCAAGAGCGACTGCTGAAACGCCGCCCGGAGATCGTCGTCGCTACCCCCGGGCGGTTGTGGGAGCTCATGCACCAGCACGGGCACGAGCACTTCGTGGACTTGGGGCGGCTCTCGTTTTTAGTCCTCGACGAGGCGGACAGGATGGTCGAACGCGGGCACTTCGCGGAGCTCGCGAACATCATCGACACGTTGCCGATGCCGCCGCGGATCAAGCGCCCCCCCGGCGCGGCGAAGGCGACGCCGGAGACGCTCAAGATCACGAAGAAGCGCGGCGCTCCGGGCGCCGGGGACGACGCGACGAAGCCCGCGGGGAAGCGCGGCGGGCGGGGGCAAAAGGGCGGCAACGCGGCGCCAGAGGACGCCGACGTCGTCCACCTCCCGGAGGAGCGCGCGCGCGAGGAAATCTCCCTTCGGCCGTCGCAGATGCTGGATCGACAGACGTTCGTGTTCTCCGCGACGCTCACGGTGCCGGACAACGTGCGGAGGAAGCTGAAGAAGACCCACGCGATGGCGTTCGTCGGCGGCAGCGGAGATGGCGGCGGCGGCGGCGGCGGCGGCGACGCCGCCGCGAAGAAGAAGAGAGCCGACGCCGCCAAGGGAGGAAAGGACGCGGGGTCGCTCGCGGCGCTGATGGAGGCGGTGCCGTTCTACGGGCGCGTCAAGCTCGTTGACTTGACGGATCAGGCGAAGACAGTCGCGAAGAGCGTCGTGGAGAGCTCGCTCGAGTGCACGGAGGTGAGGACTGACTCGGGTCGACTTCGGTCGACTCGACTTGACTCGATTTTTACGTCTCTCTGTCTTTGTTTTTTTTCCTTTCCCTCTTCGAGCGTCGTCGAGCATCGAGCGGCGGTGATTATACCTGGTCTTCTGACTTAAACTATCGTGTGGAAACCTGCCATCTCAAACGCTACGAGCCTCATATGAGCCGCTCGATGCTCGACGCGTCGTCGCGCGCCGCGCGCGCCCCCCTCGGACGCCCTCCGCGACTGACTTTGACCTCGACCCCTCCTCCCCTCCCCCCCCGAACGACTCGCTCGCGCAGGACGAACGCGACGCGCTCCTGTACCACATCCTCGCGCAGCAGCCCGGCCTCGTCATCGTGTTCGTGAACGCCATCTCCGCCCTGCGAAGACTCGTCTCCATCCTGAAGCTCTTAAAGCTCCCCGTGGAGGCGTTGCACGGCAACATGCAGCAGCGCGCTCGGCTCAAATACCTCGACCGGTTCAAAGACAAAACCCGGACGCAGACGTCCATCCTCGTCGCCACGGACGTCGCCGCGCGCGGATTAGACGTCAAGGGCGTGGACCTCGTCGTGCACTACCAAGTACCCCTCAGCGCGGACACGTACGTCCATCGAAGCGGGCGCACGGGAAGAGCGCACGCGGAGGGCGCGTCCGTGTGCCTCGTCACGCCCGCCGAGAGGAACCGGTGCGAGACTGCTCCCCGTACGACCGCGTTCGCGTGGTGCACGCCGTTCCTTAAGTACTTTTCCCGTCGTCACTCTTCTCCCGCGCTTCCCTTTCAACGTTTGACCGGTAAGACGTTCAACTGACCGATCGCTTCACCCCACAGGTACCGCGCGCTTCTCCGCGCGATGAACCGCGCCGCGCCTCTCCCCGCGTTCCCCACGAACGAGGTCGCGGTCGCGGAGGCGAAGCGGCGGCTGAGCGTCGCGAAGCGCCTGGACAAGCTCGTCCACTCGCGATCGAAAGAGCGCGCGGAGGCGGAGTGGCGGCGGGTCAACGCGGCGGAGATCGGCGTCGAGCTCGACTCGGACGAGGACGACGACGCCGCGGTGATGACGTTCGACGCCGCGGGGAAGATCGCCAAGGTTAAGGCGAAGGAGCGCGCGCGCAGGATCGCGCGCGGGGAGGATGGGGACGAGGTGAACGCCGCCGACGACGACGACAGCGAGAGCGACGGGATGAACGATCTGAGAGTCGCCGGGATGGACGTGGACGACCAGACGAGTCACGCGAAGTTCGGCGAGAGACTTCGCGCGGACAGAGAGGAGGCTCGGCTGCGACGCGAGCTCGAGTCGATGCTCGAGACGTCGCTCGGGACGAACGCCGCGCGGAGGCAGGGGATCGGGAGCGCGAAGTATCCGAGCCGTGGGGACGGCGGCGCGAAGCTGGCGGCCGCGGCGGCGGCCAAGTCGGAGAAGCGCGCGCGCGGCGGCGGGGGCGGCGACGACGACGTCGTCGGCGGCGACGGGTCCGAGGGCGTGACCGCGGTGCGGATGCTCAAGGGCGGGAAGCACAGCGCGGCGGCGGCGAGAGGCGCCGCGCCGGGGGGCGCCGCGGGGAAGCACAAGAAGAAGAAGCCCAGGCTCGTCGTCGTCGGCAAGTAATAGACTCTATAAGATAGTCTACGTAATGATCTGACATCCACGACGAGTTCGATTCCTTTCGCGCCGTTCCGCCGCCGTCCGTCGTCGTCGCTCACTACTCGTCATCATACTACTGTACTACTACTAACACGCCAGCGGAAAACACAGCGCGTTCGACGCCGCGCCGCTCGCGTCGTACAACATCACCTCGAGCACCGCGACGCGCGTCGCGTCCACGCCGTGCGTCGCGCACCACCCCCGCAGAGGTTCGTCCCCGCTCGCGTCGAACACGTGCTCCGCGGCGGCGACGCTCGCGGCGGTCGGGTACGTCGCCTCGAGGAGGTGCCGCAAAACGCCCATCAAACGTGCGTTACTCCCCACGCGCTCCGCGCGGGATAAGTGCGCGAGGACCGTGCTCGGGTCGTTCCTCGACCAGCTGTGCGAGGACTTCAGGACGAGGTTGAAGATCCGGCCGCCCGCGTGCTTTCCGACGGCGAGGTTGAGGTGGACGAGCTTGGTCTCCGTCGCCGCGTCCAAGACGCCGCGGCGCAGCGAGCGGAGGAGCGTCGCGAGCTCGACGTGCCCGGCGCGCGCGGCGTGCGCGCGCGCGAGCTCGCGCGCGGCGGCGTCGTCGTCGTCGTCGGAGGAGGACGACGACGGCGCGTCCTCCGCGTCCGCGCCGCGGCACCGCTTCGTCGCGCGATCGCGCGAGAGAAGCTCGGGGGTCGCGCTCGCGAGGTTGCGCGACGCGTGCACGCGCGCGAGGTCGACCTCCGAGAGCGGCGACGGCGCGGCGTTCGCGACGGCGTGGAGGTCCATGCTCCGGCGTTTGAGCGACATCTGCGCTCGCGCGGCGTGGCGTCGTCGCGCGGCGGGGAGTGGCGGCCGTCCATTCGTCGTCCCCATTTTTCTTGGCGGGAAGGCGGGAAAAGTTTCTTTTTGGGATTCTGTTTGGGAGAAAAAGTGTTTCCTTCTCACACCCCCCTCCTCCTCCGCCGGTTCTCCGGGTCCCCCCGGACGCGCGCGACGGCGCCGTCGACGCGCCGCTCGACGCCCAGACCCCGCGGCGCGCCGCGCGGGTGCTCAAAACGGCAAAAATCGTTCAAGTCCGTCTCCTTAACCGCTCGGACAAACGTGCTGTTTCGGCGGTGAGGAGGGAGAACGAGACGTCCTCCACCCTCCGCCGCGCTCTCTCTCTCGATGAATCGAGAGAGTTTAATCGCACGCTGCAGGATTTGAACCTACGCAGGCATTGCCTAACGGATCACTTGAAAGCTGTATGAGCTAATAGACTGTCAAACTGTGAGAAATGACAAATATATACGTGTACGCGTTCTACGCGCTTTCGGCGCTACGCCTTCGCCGAAGTGCCCACCCGTTCGCCGCGCCGATCGCGCCGTCCACAACACGCCGCGCCGCGCAAACCCTCGCTCGAAGCGTAGGGTTCGCTCGCGGGAAGGCTCGACGCACGGGACGGCACCATGGCGGTGCGTGATCTCCCTCGCGCGCCCAAATCTCACGCGCACGCCCCGCGCGAGGACGACGACCTCTTTCAAAACATCCATCATCATCCATCCATCGTCTCTGACGATCGTTCGATCTCGCCGCCGTCCCTCTCCCCCAACCTCTCGCGCGCGTCCAGACCTCGGAGGTGAACTGGGAAGACCAGCAGCACATCTGCGCGTTCGGTCGATTCAACACCCGCCTGCACGAGGTGAACGCGGAGCTCCGCGCGAAGTCGGTGCGACCGGCCGTCCCTCCTCTCGTTTCGTCGTGTTTGTTGACCGCGCGCGCGCGCCTCCGATCGTTCGTTCGTTCGTTCGTTCGTTCGTTCGTTCAATCTGACGCGCCGTCTCGCGCCCGCTCGTCGTTCATTCCCTCTCTTCTCTCCTCCACAGAAAATGGCGGAGGACCTGGAAGAAGCGTCCAACGAGCTCATCATCACGGACGACGACGCGGTGCAGTACTCCGTCGGGGAGACGTTCATCGCGGTGGACAACGACACCGCGGAAACGATGTTGGAGAAGGCGGCGGATGAGGTGCGTTCTATACACTGGTCCCCATTCGACCGCGTTCGCGTGGTGAACGCCGATCCTTAAGGACTTTTCCCGTCGTCTCTCTCCGTCCATCCCTCGGTTTCAACGCCCGCCCTCGACGCCTTTCAACTCCGCTTCTGACGCCTTTCAACTCCACCCCGACATTCGCTTGTATGGAACGACCCTAAGACGAGAGAGGAGGTCGCCAAGCTGGAGAAGGAGAGAGACGAGCTGAAGAGCGCGATGGCGGAGCTCAAGACGAAGCTGTACGGGAAGTTCGGTAACTCGATCAACCTCGAGGAGGATTGAGATTGAGATCGACGACGCGGAACAACTGTAGTCGCGAGCGGCGAGATCGGACGGATGAACTCGTAAGCTTACATATTATCATAACTCGCCGACGCCGCGAAACTTTTTGCACGTGTCGTGGCAGCTCGTCGCCATGTAGCTCAGACAGATCTTGAAGTTCGTGGACCCGTCATCCCCGGACGCCGGGAACGCGCGGTCGCACGCGTTCCCGAACGCCACCTGGCACGCTTCCCTGCACGCGTGCTTCTTGTCGTCCGCGTCTTGCACACACCGCGTCTGGCAATCCTTCACCCCCGTGAACTCGGCGCAGACGTCCACGCACGTGTTCTTCTCGTTCGCCCTCGCCGCCGCGGTGACTCGGCTCGACCCGGGCTCGGGGAGGTCGCACTGGCGCGCGTAGCGCGTCCGAGCGTCGAGCCCGAACCCGCCGCCCTCTTCGTCCGTCATCCCGTTATCTCTCTGCGGTCGTCGCGACGAGGGAGATCGTTTGGAAAAGGCGTCAGTAACTAACATCAGTCGTCGCGCGCTCGAAGAGATCCGTCCGATCGTTCGCGTCGAGCGGCGAGCGGGCGAACGCTCGAGCGCTCGAGCGCGTCCGCGCGCGCGCGGCGCGCGTCGTCTCGTCTCTCACCTTCCACCTGCTCGCCGCCGTCGCCGTCCTCTCGCCGTAGTACCCCGTCGCCTCCTCCTGAAGGTACCCTTTCCTCGCGAAGAATCGCTGCAGGCAGTGCACGTCGCCGCCGTACGACCCGTTGCCGAGGTCGCGCGCGAGGTAGCACGCGTCCCCGGTTCCCGTGGACATCTTCGCGTTCGTCTGCGGCGGTGATCGATCGCGGAGCTACGCCAGCCCGCGGGGTTGATGATCGCGCGGGGTGCGAGCCCGGCGGTGACAGTCGAGAGGCGCGCGCGTCGACAATGCGGTGGCAGTGGGCGCGAAAAAATTAACAGACGGACGACGACGAGCGCGCATTTTTTTACAGTATTCGCGTACGAGAAGCACGACGACGACCGAACGACGCGATCCCCACGAACGTTCACGTCAACGCGCGACGGTTTGATAACACGTACACACCTACAACGCCCCGCCGCAGTGACAGCAGAACTTCATCTCTACCCCCGGGATCAGCTCCTTCCCGCAGCTCGACCTCGGGCACACTCTCGGCGCGGGCAGCGGCGGCGGCGGCGCGCCCGTCGCGCCCGCGCCCACGGCGCTCTCGCTCGGCTCCACATCCGGCTGTCCCCGCTTCTTCGTTAACCCCGTCCCCCCTCTCCCGCCGCTGCCGCCACCGCCAGCCTTCGCCGTCGCCGCGGCTAAGATCGAGGCCCCCGTCCGTCGACAGGCGGGCTGATGCGACGGCACCATCATCGCGCGCTTCAACTCGCGTCGCTCGCTCTCCTCCTTGCGGCGCCTCTCCTGCACCTCCCTCTCCGCGGTCGCCCACTCCATCGGCGGCGGCTGCGAGCTCGCCGCGCTGCGACTGCGCGTGCTCTGCGTCGCGGCGAGCTCGCCCGCGAGCGCGAGCTCGAGGTTCCCCGTGGACGCGCCCGCGGCGGCGAGGCCGCCGCCGCCGCCGTCGCCGCCGCTCGCGGGGACGCCCGCGACGTCCGCCGCCGCTCTCAGCGCGGCCGCGATCGGGTCGCGGCCGGCGACGACGTCCGCGGCCGCGCGAAGCAGCGCGGTCGTCAGCGGCTGGTCGACTCTGCCGCTGTCGCGCTCGGAGCGCTGCGACGACGGCGCGCTGCCGCCACCGCCGCCGCCGCCGCCAGACTGCTCCCCGTACGACGCGCCGCCGTCCGCGTCGTCCGTCGCCTGGCGCGTCACGAGCGCGTCGAGGACGTGCACGAAGTCGCGCGGCGGCGCGCGCGAGACCCCGAATCCGTCGAACGGCGGGCCGTACCCGCGCGCGGCGGCGGCGGCGGCCGCGCCGGCGGAGGACGGCGACGACGCCGGCGCCGCCGCGGACGGCGACCCCGACGTCTCTTGGCTCAGACGCACGCTTCTTCGCCGCGCGCGCCGTCCCGCGCCGCGGGACCCGTCGCCGGCGCCGCCGTCCATCGCCGCCGCGACCGCCGCCGCGGCGGACATCGACGGCAGCACCTCCATCCCGGCGATGGACTTCAACACGTGCTCCGTGGACGCCGCGGCGTCCGCGTCGTCGTCCGCGCCTCTCCGCGCGCGTTTTTTATCTCCGCTCGCGGCGCTCGGTCCCTCGCGCCCCGCCGCCGCGGATCCGCCGTGCGCGTACAGCGACGCGCGGCGCAGCAGCAGCGGCACGGACGCGAGCGCGACGGCGGCGAACCCGCCGACGCCGTCCGCGTGCAGAAGCAGAATCGGTCCGTTCGCGTGCGGCGGCGGCGGGAGCCGCGGCGGCGATACTTTTTTCCCCTTCCCCTTACCCGCGTCGCCGGCGCCGCCGCCGCCGACGACGAGCGGCACGCGGACGAGGAACGCGGGCGCCTGCGCCGGCGCCGACGCCTTCGTCGCGGCCGTCCACGCGGCGAACACCGCGTCCCGCGCGCTGATCGCGCGCCGCGTCGCTTCGGATTCTCCACCCCCCCCGCCGCCGCCGCCGCCGCGTCGCTCCGCCGCGAATCGAAGCGGCGGCGGCGCCGCGACGTGCGACGGCGGCACCACCTCTAACCGCACGACCTCGAGGACGGTCATGTCGCCGCTCAGCGCGAACGTCGCCGCCGCCGGCACCGTCGCCGACCCCGACGCCGCGGCGGACGTCGACGCGACCGCGTCGTCGGACCCGACCGCGCGCGCGCGGCGCTCCGCGTTTGTCGCGTCGGAGAGGCACACGTCCGGGAACGTCACCGCGCCGCCGCCGCCGCCGTCTGCGTCGCCCGTCGGCACGACGAGCCGCCCGCGCCATCGCACGCCGGGATCAACCAGCGGCGCGCGCCCCGCGGACGGCATCGCGCGGCACGTCGCGCCCAATCGCGCGGCGACCGCGGCGACGACGGGCGGAACGGCGACGGCGCGTCCCGCCGGCGGGCGTTTCGATTTGCTCTGTCCCGCGCCGCCGCCGCTCGCCGCCGCCGCCGCGCGGCACGGGAGAACGATCACGGAGACGCGCCCGCCCGCGTCGCGCGCGGCTTTGAGGACGCCGTACGCGGCGACCGCCTCCGAGGGCCATTCGGATCCGCCGCCGCCGCTATTGGGCTCGCCGTCTTCTTCGCCGACGCCGGCGGTGATCCATATCGCGTCCAACAGCCCGCCGGCGCGTTCGCCGCCGTTCCGTCGCACGAGCGACAGCGCGCTCGCCGCCGCGACCGCGGGCGTCGTCGCCGCCTCCGACGCCGCGTCGCTCGACGCGGACGCCGCGGCGGTCGTCATCGCCGCGAGCGCCGCCGCCGCGTCTCGCGCGTCCATCCATCCGATCGGCGACCGCGCCGTCGCCGTCGCCGTCGTCGTCGCGTCGTCGTCCCCCCCCGCGCCGCCGCCGCCGCCGCCGTCTTCTTCGTCGCCTCCCCCGCCGCGCGATTCGACGCGCGAGGGGGTGGGCGCGCGCACGCCCGGCCACCAGCTCGCGCACGCGAACGACGTCCTCGGCGCCGCGAGGCTGAGCGTTCCCCAACCGTCGTCGTCCGCGACCGCGATCGCGCCGCACGTCTCGCGGAGCCGCGCGAGCGCGTCGATCAGCGATCGCGACGTGTGCTCCGCGTGTAACGCCGCCTGCGGGGGTGATTTGCGACGCGATGGGAAGCGCGATTGTCGGCGAGAGGAGGAGAGCGAGGCGGGGGAGAGGCGCGAGATCGGGCCGGGGGAGGCGGGGTGCCGCGTTTCGCGGGAAAACGCGATTGCGCGGCGTTCGACGCGCGAGTCGCGGCGACGCGCACCACGTCGACGCCGCGCAGGCCTCCCAGGTCCTCCTCCGCGCCGCCGTGCGCGCCTCGCCGGCACGGACCGAGCAGCGCGAGGACGCGCCGCTCCGCCATCGCGACGAGCGAGCGCGCGTGAAGGTGTGGAGAGCGACGAGCACAGCTTGCAGGAAAACAGGCGGGAAGAAAATCAGAGCGGCGAGGGAGAGGGTGCCAGGTTTTTCGAGCTACGAGGGGTGCCACTTTCTCCCGCGCCGCCGCACGACGCGCGAACGCCGCGATGCCGAAGGTCAAGTACCCGCGGAAGATCCGCGAGCTCGTGAAGAAGGCGAACGCCGGCTGCGGAGAGGCGGCGTGGGCGATCGCCAGGCACTACGACAACGGGTCCGGCGGCGTGGAGAAAAACGAGGCGCTCGACGTTCAGTGGACCGAAAAAAGCGCAGCGTTGGGATATTCCCTTGCACAGCTAGTGCTCGGCGTGCGCATGCGTGATAAAGGCGACTATACCAGCGCACGTGCGTGGTTCGAGAAATCCGCGGCGGGGGGGGTTGAAGGCGTAGCAGAGTTTGCACTCGGTTCCCTCTACTACGAAGGCCAGGGCGTCGAGAAAAACCCTGCGACGGCGATAGAGTGGTGGCGCGCTGGCGCGTTGAAAGGGGGAGTTCACGCCCAGTACAACCTTGGAGCGGTTCTTTCAGATTATTTGCACGAATACACTGATGCGGTGTTGTGGCTCGAGAAAGCCGCGGCGCAGGGCTTTGTAGATGCAATGGACCGCGTTGGGAATCTCTACTTCTGCGGCGACGGCGTGGAGCGAAATGCACGTACGGCGATGATATGGTGGTTGAAAGCAAGCAGGGGGGGGAGTGTCATGGCAAAGGAGAACCTGCTTAAAAAGTTCCGACATGGCGACTTCATCGGAATTGAGTCTGCTTATGTGCTCCACGAGAATTTGTTTGTCGAATTAGCAGAATACGGCGACGAAGATTCTGTGCAAAGACTTAACCGGCTACGAAAGAATAAAAGAGGGACTCTCCTCGTAACCGCGAAACGCACCGGGTTGGAGCTGAGCGAAGACGCCGTGGAGCGCTTCGTTTCTGGACCACTTCCCGAACATGAAGCTAAGAATACCTTCCATCACCTCGCCCTTTGCTTTCTCCACGGGAGGTGTGGACTCGAGAAGAACCTTCGAATGGCGAAGGAGGTGTTCAAAGAGTGCGAAATTTACGACCCGGACAACGCCGCCGTCGCCGAGGAGCTCGTGAAGCTTCGTTCCTGCGTCACCTGCGGCAAAACCGACGCTCGCTGGGGTTGCAAGCTGTGCCGCGGCGTGCGGTACTGCAACAAGCGGTGCCAACAGAGGGACTGGAACCGCGGTGAACCGCCGCACAAGGAGACGTGCTCGCGCGTCGTGCACATGTATCCTCCCGGGCATTTCGCTGACCTCCGCACATACTGGTACCACGCGAAGAAGAGAGGAGAGTCAGCCTGAACCACGAACGATGCGCGACGACTGTGACGAGCGAGCGAGCGAGCGAACGAACGAACAAACGAACGCATTTGTAAGACTCGAATTTCAGAATCCAACTCCAAAACGTTTCCTAATATCCCTTCCCTCCCCCGCGCGCGTCCGCGTTCACCCGTGGTGCGAAAAAAACTCAAAGTCCGGATGAATCACGTTCAACTTTCGCAGCCACCCGCGCGCGCCGTCGTTCATGAGCGTCAACCAATCCGCAACCTCTGCCGCGTGCCACTGCTCCCCCCGCAGCTTATAATGACTCATCCCGAACGCGCGCAGCCGCGTCCGGTCGCGAGCGATCGGGTCCGCGGCGGCGAGCTTCTGCAGACGCGACGCCACCGCGGCTTCGCCGAGCGTCGACGTCGGCGGCGGCGCCGGGCACCCCCCCGCGCGCGTCCACGCCTCGCTCCTCCCTCCTCCGCCGCCGTCGCCGCCGTCTCCCCCTCCTCCCCCACCACCCTCTCTACCCCCCCCTCCACCCTCCGCGGTCGACAGCGCGTGATACGTCAGGAAACACGCGGACAAGTCGCGCAGGGACCGTCCGACCGGGATGCGATAGATGGGATACCACGCGATGGACATCCAGCTCGCCGGGTGCGTCTCCTCGCTGCGCGTCGTCCACAGCTCCGGCGCGTCCCGCGCGAGGCGAGCGACGACGTCGGACAGCGGCGCGCGGCTGTACGGCGAGTCGCGCTCGAAGAACGAGAAGACGAGCTCGCGGCCGGGGACGACGTCGCCGGTCTTGGACATCGACGACCGCGGGGGGTCGCCGTCGCCGTCGTCGTCGGCGGCGTCTTTCGTTTTTCCTCTCTCCGACTTCTCTTTCCTTCCCTCCTCGCCGCTCGTCCCCTCGTCGTCCTCGCCCGTCGCGCGGAAGATCTGCAGCCCGGACAGGAACGGGACGTAGTACTGCGACACCTCGTCCTCCTCGTCGTCCAGCGTCAGCGGCACCTCCGCGCCGTACGCGCTCCACTCGTCGTAGCTCTCCCACAGATCTCTCAGCGCGAAGTGCCTCGCCTCGCCGTCGCCGTCGTCGCCGTCGCCGCTCGCGTCGGGCTTCTCGCCGCTCGCGGCGTCGCCCCTCCGCGCGCGGCTCGTCGGGACGAGCGGCACGGTGGACACCGCGAACGACTCCACGTTCGCGAGCGAGTCCAGGTAGTGCGGCTCCAAGCCCTCGGCGCTGAGCGGGGACCTCCCGGGCGTCGACGGCGTCGACATCGCTTCGTTCGTTCGAACGAATCTGATGAATCTCTATCCTTCGTCGCGCGATCCCTTCGCGCGCGCCTCCGCGCCGTGGCGTCCTCCGCGAGTCGCGCCCGCGTGAACTTCGCGCGGCGCCTTCTCGCGCGCGCACCGCGCGTCCCCTCGTCGCGCGTTCGCCAGCCCCGCGCGGCTCACCCCCGCGGCGGTCGCTCTGCCGCTCGGGCCGACGCCGCGCGAGGATATCGCGCAGATCTTTTCGAGATCGTCGGTCGGTCGGCCGGTCGGTCATCACGCAGCCGACGAAATACGCTTTTAGAGGCGCGTCGTCTCCCGACGCGCGCGCATCGCCCGGGCGCGCGCGGCACGCCCCCCACCCCCTCCCGCGCGACCGCCGTCCCTTCCGTCCTTCCCCCCGCCCGCCCGGCCCGCCGCTGCCGCCGCCATGGGCGCGATGAAGAAGACCAGCAGCAAGTTCAACAAGTCGGAGGTGTTGAAGCTGAAGGAGGTGTTCGACGAGGCGGACAAGGACGGCAGCGGCGAGATCGACACCGCGGAGCTCGCGCAGTCGCTGCAGAAGACGAACCTGGGCGAGGCCGCGGCGGACATGTTCCGCGCGATCGATAAGGACGGGACGAAGTCGCTGGACTTCTCCGAGTACCTCAAGGTGCGACCTCGAGCGCGGGACCGACGCGTCGAGAGCGCCCACGAATTAAATTACATTCGTTCGTCGCGTCCTCGCCGCCGACCGTGACCACCCCCTTCCTTCCTTCCTTCCTTCCTTCCTCCCCTCGCGCCGCCTCCCTCCCGCGCAGGTGTACTATCGCTTCGCGACGACGGACGACATCCGCGAGATGATGTCGTGGGCGTACCCCGCGAAGGAGGAGAAAAAAGCGGTCGCGAAGACGCTCACCGCGGAGCAGCGCGCGGAGGTGCGTTCTATACACTGGTCCCCATACGACCGCGTTGGCGTGGTGAACGCCGATCCTTAAGGACTTTGCCCGGCGCATCTCTCCGCCCACCCCCCGCTTTCAATCCCCGTCCTCGGCGCCTTTCAACGCCAACTGACGCCTTTCAACTCCACCCCGACTTCGCTTTGTATGGAACGACCCTGAGATCAAATCCATCTTCGTGCTGTACGACGCCAACAACAACGGGACGCTGTGCAAGAAGGAGCTCACGGAGGCGCTGACGGCGACGGGGTACGACGACGAGGAGGTGGAGGACATGTTCGAGGACTTCGACGAGGACGGCAGCGGGGAGATCGACTTCGAGGAGTTTTGTAAGATGCTCGAGAGCTCGTATTTGGACTGACGATTGAGGTGCGTTCTATACAAGCGAACGTCGGGGTGGAGTTGAAAGGCGTCAGTTGGAGTTGAAAGGCGTCGATGGCGGGGATTGAAAGCGAGGGATGAGCGGAGAGATGCGCCGGGCAAAGTCCTTAAGGAACGGCGTTCACCTCGCGAACGCGGTCGTATGGGAACCAGTGTTTAGAACGCACCTGACGATTGAGAGAGCGCGGCTGGGAGAGGGAACGACGAGATAGATGTTAACTCGCCCTGCGGGCGTCGCGTTGTATCACGCGTTGAGTCCAGTCGACGCGCGCGTCCGCGACGCGCGTTCGCTCGCGCGTCGCGCGAACATCGCGGCGTAGACCGAATCGTCGCGCGACCGTCGGTCTCCTCCGGCGTGTCGCGCGCGACCGAAGCGCGCCGACGACGCCGCCGACGCGACGTCCCTACACCAGTCTGCTGTGCACAGAAATGGCGATCGATCGGCGGACGCGGACGAAACCGGTCACCGGTATTTTTCCCGGCTCGCGCATCCCTCGCGCTTCCGCTCCGGACGACACAACGCGCGCGCGCTGGCGAGCGACGCGCCCGGTAGTGACCTTCGCGAGCGACCGACGACCGCGTCCGCGAGCGCGCGAGCGAAGACGCCCGCGCGGTGACGTCTCGCTCGACGTTTTCCGGCCGGCGTCGCGTCGCGCGCGTTTAACAAAATTCCACACGCGTCCGCGTCCCGAGTCGGCGAGGGGCGGCAACGCGCGGACGCGGACGGGGTGTTCCCCGTCGACGACCGAACGCGCCGGCGGGGACCGATCGGCGGCGGCGAGCGAGAGGAGCGCGTCCGGCGAGCGCGCGGAGCGGAGTCGGGGACGGGCGCGAGGACGGGCGCGGCGGCGGGCGTCATGGCGACGGAGTCCGCGCCCGAGGAGGTGCACGCGGAGGTGCACGACAGCGGGCCGTCGGACGTCGCGCTGGACGCGCCGGAGCTGAGGGCGAAGGAGGTTCGGTGGCACGACGATCACGGGAAGGATCTGACCGCCGTGAGGGAGTTCGAGCCGAGGTGCGTCGGGACGCGACGCGCGCGCGCGCGCGCCGCGCGTCGCCCCCGCCGCGGCCGCGTCGATGCCGCATCGGGCACGGCGCTCGCGCTCCACCTCGCGCGCTCGCTTTTTTCATCCCCCGCCCTCGACCCTCGCGCGCGCGCCGACTCCCCGTCCCCGTCGCGTCGTCTGACCGCACTCTCCCCGCCTCGACCGCAGTGAGCTGAGCGACTCGGACGACGAGGGTGGGGCGCGACATAAGCCCTCGAGCAACGGATGTTGCGCGATACAGTAGAGCTTAGGGGCGAGGCGAGGCGAGGAGGATTCCACCCTAATCCGAGGAGGGTTTTTCCTCGCGTCGCGCCCGTCTCGGCGTCGAGGGCGAACCCCGCGCTGGATCGCGCGTTGTAAGAAAACTAAGCTATTAGTATTTATCATCCACCGCGCCCGCTGTCGCGTCGTCGTCGCTTCGCGCGCTCGGCGAACGCGCGCTCGGCGTCGGCCACCGCCGCCGCCGCCGCCGCGGCTTCCTCCGCCGTCGCCGGCGCCGCCGACCCGACCACCGGGCCCGGCGATAACACGCCGACGACCTCGTCCGTCTGCCGCTCGATCTCCCTGAACCGCGCGAGGACGCGCGCGGGGGCGCCGGAGACCGGGCCGCCGCGCGCGATCTTGGCCGCGGTCTTGAGCGCCGCGGCGACGGCGTCGCCGAGCGCCGCGCGCGACGTCATCTATCTCGAAGACGCCCGCCGACGGACCAGACCGAGGAAAAAAAAAAACCTCTCACTCACCCGACCTCTATCGGGACGCGGACCCTCCTCGCGCCGGATATCCCCGGGACGTCCTTCGTCGCGTACTTATCGCTCTCCACGCTCCCGTCCAGACGCAGTCGGACGTACCACCCGTCGTCGCGCCGCTCGACGTCGTGCACGCGCTGGCGGACGCCCACGGATTTGGTCCCGTCCGGCACCAGTGCGCCCTTCTCCGGATCCCACGTCGTGGCGCCGTAGAGCTTCTCCCCGGTCTCGAGCTCGATCTTGTACAAGTGCCACGGGCACGAGACGCACGCTCTGCCGTCGACGTCCTCGATCTCGCCCACCGCGAGCGGGCCGCCGGCGTGGTAGCACAGCGAGTCGAGCGCGTGGACGTCTCCGCGCCAGTTGATCAGCGACACGTGTCTGCCGCCGAGGTGGACGTGCGATCGCGCGCCGTGCGCGGAGAGCTCGGCGAGCTCCGCGACTTTGACGAACGGTCGCGGGCCGTCCGGGGTGATCGGGTCCGCCGTGGTGTGTGGGGAGTGGGGATGGAGCGCGCGTCGCGCGAGGACGACGCGACCGCGCGAGGGCGAGTGCGTCGGGGCGAACGCGCGCACGCCAACTGAGAGGTCGCGGTCGTGTCATGTCAGCACGTTTCGGCGCGAAACTTGGCAACCCTACGAGTGGTCTCGTCGTCCTCGTCCTCCGCACTTCTCGCCGCGCACCGCGCGCGGCGTGTCGTTTCCCCCGGTCGCGAGAACCTCACGCGCGCGTGGAAGACGATCGACGGTCGCTCGTTCGACCGCGCGGCGCACGCGCGAGCGTCGGACCGACCCAGATCTGAGGGACACGTTTAAAAACACTTTCTGTCGGACTCTCGCGCACCCGATCGCGGCATGAAGGACGCTGGCAACATCTTGCGCGAGATCCTGCGCGAGGCGGACGGCGCGCTTCCCGCCGCGCACCACAAGGACGTCATCGAGCTCTGGAATTCGTGCGACGCGCTCGAGCTCCTGCTGCGAGAGCTACGGAGTGGATGCTCGCAAGCGGCGGGATTTCTCGGGATCGAGCTTCCGCCGGGGACGGGGCCGGGGACGGGGACGGGGACGGGGACGGGG
>NW_003315886.1:243943-269099 GCF_000151265.4 Micromonas pusilla CCMP1545
ACCTTCTCTTCCCCGTCGGCGCCGGCGCCGCGACCGACCGACCGGCGCGGGAACGACGACGACGAGGAAACGACGCCGCCGACCGCGTCCCCGTCGCAGGGACGATCGACGGGGAAGAGATCGTCGCCGGAGTCGAACGGCGCCGCCGGCGGCGGCGAAGGTCTGGACGCTCGGAAACGCGCGAAAGCGCCCTCGAACGCCGACCACGACGCGCCTCCGCGCGTCGTCGTCCCCGCCGTCTTGCGCCAACGCATCGCGGAACTGAAGCGGAATCCCGGAGACCGCCCGTGCGCGCTGTGCCGCCAACGCCTCGAGGGGACGCAACCTTCGGAGATCGAGTGCGAGCTGACGTCCTTGGCGAGGGGGGACGTCACGCTCGCGCACAAGGATTGTTTTTTATACGCGCCAAGGACGGTGTACGCCGACGAAAACGAATACGAATTCGGCGCCGGGCGGCGGATGGCGAAGAACATCAGAGCGGAAGCGCAGCGCGCCAAGCGACTCAAGTGTCACGCGTGCAAAAAAACGGGCGCGTGCACTGGGTGTTTCTACGACGAGTGCCCTTGGTCGTTTCACGTTCCGTGCGCGCGGCGGTTTTAGATGGAAGCGGAGGGCGAGTGCGTGTTCGTCGAGCCGGACGAGGGCGCGGCCGCCGGGACGACCGAGGGATCGTACCGCGTTTTCTGTCCGCGGCATCGGAATCTCGCGGGGAGTGGCGGCGGGGGCGGGGGCGGCGGCAGCGAGAGACGACCGCCGCCCGCGCGACCGCCGCTCGTACACTCGGAACCCGAAGCGAGCGAGCGGCAGCCGCCGCCGCCACTGCCGCCGTCGGACGAGGCGCTGTCGGAGGAGAATCAAAACCAAAATGAGCCGCCGCCGCCGCCGCGTCCAAGCGATGCCGCTCCGCCGACGGTGCCGATAATTTTGTCGCTCACCCGGGAGCTCGCGAATACGCTCACGCTGGCACAGATAGTGGAGACGTACAAGTTCGAAAGTCCTTCGAGTGCGAGGAGGTTTATGATTCACATGGGAATCACGGAGTGCGCGGACTGGAATCTGCGGGAGTACGTCAGGGGGCTCACGTTGGCGCAGGTAGTCGAGCTGTCTGGGATCCCTAGTGAAGAGCGCGCGAAGACGATGTTGATAAGCTTGGGAATCATGGAGTGCGCAGACTGGAAGCACCTGCCAGATCTGCGGCCGCCGACGAACGACCCGGGGGACGATGATCTCACGGACGAAGACGAGAACGCGCCTTCGACGATGCTGGCACCCGATCTAGGGCGAGACGACGCCGCGGCGACGGAGCGCGACGGGTTTTGGGAGGATATCGCGCCGACCCAGCTCACCGCGCCGGAGGGCGTGGAAGAGGAGGAGGTGGATGATGAGGAGGACCACGCCTTCACGGAGAAGACGAAGACTCCGCCGGTGCCGAGGCTCACCCCGGAAGTCGCGAAGTCGCACACGATGGAGCAACTGAGGGATATGTACAACTACAAATATGTTACTCATGTGAAGATGATGATGAGTCGCAATGGGATCACGGAGTGCGCGGACTGTATCTGCGTTCGAGGCTTTTGGACGCCGAAGTGCACCGCGGAGCTCGCGAAGACTCTGCCGGGGCGGAGGCTCGCCCCGGAAGTAGCGGAGTCGCACACGATGGAGCAACTGAGGGATATGTACAACTGCAACGATGTCGCTCATGTGAAGAGCATGATGACTCGCAATGGGATCACGGAGTGCGCGGACTGGATCTGCGTTCGAGGCCGTTGGACGCCGAAGTGCACCGCGGGGCTCGCGAAGATGCTCACTCTGGCGGAGATGCAGGTAATGTACGACTTAAGCGAACCAGTTGTGAAGGCGGCGTTGATTCAACGAGGCATCACACAGTGCGCGGACTGGACCGCGCCGCCGGTTCAAGCCGTCGCCACGCCGCAACCACTGACATTGCCGGGAAAGCAAATCGAGCCCGCCGCCGCGCCGCGCCTGACTATCGCGGCGGCGCATGACAAAAGCGCCGGCGCGCAGCCGAGCTACCAGGCGCCGGTTTACAACAAAAATCCAGACGGAACGAAGAATTCGATCCTCGCCGTAGACCCGCCGCTGTTGGACTTTGGCCCGATCGCGTCGGACGACGTCGGCGACCACCTCGTGACGATCAAGAACACGAACAAGGAGATGCCCGTGGACTTCACCGCGCCTAGGATCAAATTCTTCAAGACGACGCCCTCGAGCGGCGTCATACCCGCGGGGCAGCAAGTCTCCGTGGTGGTGCGGTACGAGCCGAAGAATCTCGGCGCGCACGGGGAGCGCCTCGCGATCAACGCGCTCGGCGTCAACGGCGAGATCATTCAGACGACGACGCTGATCGTGAAGGGGGTGTCTCCGCAGGGGCCGTCCGCGCGCGCTAATTCTTTAGTTTCGCGGCCACACTTGGAGCGCAGCGCGCGGTGGAACCCCACGCCCGCGCAACTCGCGCGTCTCGAGGAGCTGTTCCTCACCGGCATGGGCACGCCGAAAAGGGAGCAGCGAACGCAGATCACGGAGGAGCTCGCGAAGTTAGGGCCGATCAACGAGGCGAACGTGTTCAACTGGTTCAAGAACAAAAAGTCGAAGATGAAGCGGGATGCGTCGCAAAAAGGGGGACACGAAAAAGAAAACGCCTCCTCGAGGGTTTTCACTCCTCGAGATTATACACTCCTCGAGCTTATGCAACGAAAGCCGCGAGTGAACGACGACGACGCGGACGCGTCATTTAGGAGCTGAAATATATTCACACCCTAGCGAGCTATTTTCGCCCGCGCGGCGTGTACCTACGCGCGTCTCCCCGTGGGAAACTTTCGCGAAAACAGAGCATCGGGCCTGAATGTTTCGTCCCGAGAGCGCGCAGATTATGCACAAACGAGTTACTTAGTATTACAGTGCACCTCACGCATCTAGTCCGCTGTTCCGTCGAACGACACGTTCTCGTCATGTCCTCATCTGTTGTAGTAAATCTTAAACTGCTTGAGCGCGTGGTATTCGTCGTCCTCACTGGGGGTCCTCTCTGATCCTCGCAGCTGCAGCTCGTGCTCTCTCGTTTCAGCGCGCTGCACGATGTCCTCGCGGATGTCATCGAAGCGCTGCATGATGTCATCGATGCCAGCGCCTTCATCGATGAATTCATCGATTACATTAACGAACAAACGCTTGACGTGGCCGTAGTAATTACCTGGGGTGGATCCAGTGAAGTTCTCCGGGCGACCTCCCCTTGTGTACGTCGCGTCGTTCTCGAGCCATCTTCTGAACTCGCGGAGAGCGGGAATTTGGTCCGCGAGATTCTCACGGCGCTCTCGCTCTTTCTTCAACTGCCCTGTTCGACTCAGCTCCGCTAACCGAATTCCTCGTTTGGAAACCTTGCTGTTCTCTAGGCCGCATGCGAACACCTCAATTTTCTGCTGAAACACGCTGTGAATGCACGGCTCCAAACGCTGCGTGTCTACCATGTCGTCCTCCATTTTTCGGAATTTCTGACACAGCTCGAGCGTGACCGGGCTCATCGCGACGTCTACGACGTACTCATCTGGTACGTCGTGCTCCGCGAAGTCGTGCGACGCGCGATTCACTCTTTGACTGACCGCGTCTATGGTCAGCATCTTCGGCGCGGTCAAGATGCCGTACTGAATTTTGCAGAGGACACCGGGCTCGTGCTCTGGCTTGAACGCCGCTGTCATCGCTCGTCGCGTCAAGTTGTAGCCGATCAAAACGCAGTGCGTGCACACCTTGCTCAGCGGTTCACCGGGTCCCAGCGCAAAATCTTGACCGAACGTACCTCGCTGAGCTTCCTTTCTCGTGATGTTGTAAATCGTCTCGAGCGACGCGCCACGGGGCATTTTGAACCACTTCTTCGCGAAGTACACTTTCGGCACGCCGACGAAGCAGACGAATAAAGTCTTCGCGGAGTCGTGTTCGTTGTCCCACGCGTCCACGGTTTTACACACTTGCTTCGCGATGTCCGCGACCCCGCCGTAGACGTTCACCTTCGGCGAGCACGAGATGAACAACATGCCTCGAAGCGTCACAGGTGTGGGGTGTTCAACGTAATACGGGTTGCGTTCGTTGCTGGCGCCTTGGACCTCAGGCCTCGGCTGCAACTGGACACCGTCGCATATGTTTTTTCTGTTGTAAAAACGTTCCAGCAACGTTTTCACCGCCGATGAGTCTTCGAAATCATCCATCGACATGTTACCTTCCATCTCGAGTTCGCATCCATCCGGGACCTGGAACGTCTCGATGCCTCTGTATCCAAGTTTTGGATACACCATGAAAATCGGTGTTACGACATCTTGACGAAACATGCCGACGGGGTTCAACATGTACCCGCTGAGCGTCGCGGAACACGCGATGACCTGAGTGATTTTGTGCAGCTCTTTCTTGAAGAAGTGAGACGCCGCCGCGAGCTGTTCTTTGCGATTTTTTTGCTTCCCCGCGCGACTATCCGGGTCCACGTACGGGATGTCGTCGTCGTCTTCGTCCTCCCCGCGATCGGCCAACGGGATGAAATTTTGATACGCGCTCGGATCTTCTCGTCGCTCGATCTCAAGCGATTTGTTCCCTTTACCTTGCGTGAGCTCGTCGCACTCGTCGATCAACGTCACAGTGTGATGCCCGCCTCTTATCTCGCTCTGGATGAACGCCTTGACTTTTCTCAAATCCGTGATCGTCCCCAACGCCGCGACGAAAATCTGCCCGTGGTCGGAGGATGGGACGTCGTTGTCCTTCGATGATTTTTTACCGAGCGTGTGCTTCGTGTCGTATTGGGTCCCGAAACCAGACGCTCGTATCTTCTTCACCATGTCCACGATCGGGGCTAGCTTATTCGGCGCGCAAAGGATAACGACGCGCATGTGTAGCAGAAGCGCGGCGAGGGCGATCGAGAATAACGCCCCGGTTTTACCTTCGCGTTCGCGCCCTTTCAACAGTGCGTGTTGACCCGGTTTGCGCGTGTTTTTGAACGCGAATAAAACCTCCCCGATCGCTTTGATTTCTTTTTTTCTGAAACGGCGGCCTTCTTCTGTGTCGTCCCCGAACGCGAAGCGAAAGTTGCTGTACACCGACGCGTCGTCCGGGATGATATGAACGGCCCTCTGTTCCCACAAGTCATACATTTCATCAACGTCCTTCGGGATTGCCAGGTGGACGGTATCGGGTCGCGCGGAAATTCCTCGCTGCGCACTTCGTGGACCTCGCGGCTCGCGCGCGCGTTCACGACTGCCATCGACGCCTCGTCCATCTTCGCGGGCGGGCATCTGTATGAAATCGTCCATCATCCTCTGCCGCTGCTGTGGGCGCACGTTCGGTTCTGTCTCTCGCGGAGCAGACCTCGACTTCTTCGCTTTCCTTCTCTCCAAACGCTCCCTGCGAGCAGCGAGGTCGGCCTCCTCAGCAGCGAGGGCGGCCTCCTTAGCAACGATTTCGGCTTCCTCTCGTTCAAGTTCTGAAACTGTCATAGAATCCTCGGTCCCCGTGTTCGTCGACAGCGACGCGGTTCGGCGCGGTTGCACGGCGGGCGCTGCGCTCGCTTGATGAGTTTCCGAAGTCGGCGGGACCGCACGCCGCGTGCTCTGAACCTCTCCTAGTTGCATCCGTTCTTCTTGCTGCACCTGGGTTACCATGATTTCTTCCACGGAGTCGTTAGAGGAATATCCCGTCTCGCTGGTTTCGTCGTCGTATACATAGTCGCGGCACAGCTCCCCATCGTCGTCGCGTTGATCGTCGTCGTCGTCCATTTCGTCGTCGACGTCGTCCGCGGCGGTGTAATTCACAGGGAGTCTCCTTCTCAAGCGCCCTTCCACGGGTAAAGCGAGCGCGGCGCCGGGGGGGTGCTCGCCTACTTGAGCGTCCCACCCGAACACCGAGAGATTCCGCAATTCCCTTGACGCTTGCGCTCTTCCCGGTCCATTAGATGGAGGAGGCTCAGTATTCGGATTCATCCCCAGGTTCACGCTGTCTTCGGCAGCGGCGCCGCCATCTAGATCTTCACCCACAGCGTCTTGCGTTTCCATGATCTGCGTCTCGGGAACGACCTCTCGTTCCTCGCGCGGCTCCTCCGCGCGCTGACTTTGCATCTGGGAGTCGTAGACGATATCCGCGGAGAGATTAACAGCCTGCCCCGTCGCCGCGCGCGCGCTCACCGTCGGTGAGCTCCCGTCGTGGAACATGTCGGACGACGTGATGTTGGCACCCGTGTCCGACCCGCCGAGATCGTCGCCAACAGGGGACGAGGACGATCGCGCGTGACTCAGTTCGAGGTCGTCCATCGCCTGGTGTAAGCAGTCGTCGGAGATCCCGTCGTCGGGTATCTCAATAGACTGCATCGCGTCCGCGTTCTGCGTGCGCGCGGGGACGCGTTGTGTGGGTTCGCGCGCGTTTTCGTTTGAAAAGAGAAAGCGACAGACTGGAAGAAAAAGGACAGAGTGGTGATGAAGTTGGCGCCTCCGCGTCGCCGAGGTCGCCGAGGCGCGGAACACGCGGCGCACGCGAAGCGAAACAGCGTGAGCTGAAACTTTATTCGCACCCTAGCGAGCTATCTTCGCCCGCGCGGCGTTCCTAGGTGGTGGCGACGGCGTCGGTTAACACACCGCGGCCGTCGTCGACCGAGCTCTCCTCTCCGTCATCCGTCACAAAATCTTTTGCCGCTGCGCGAACTTCATGATCGAACGGAATATCCAGCCCATCCCGCTCACGATGAGGAAGCACGTCAGATAAAACGCGGTGATCGACATCTCCAGGCACGACCGAAGGTTCATCCCGAACACGCCGGTGATGAGCGCCCCGCACGCGGCGGCGAACGTCGCGATCGACAGCGTCAGCTCTAGCTTGCTCACCTCGTACCGCCGCGACGACAACGACACGGATATGGACTCCTCGAGATCGCGCGTGTTCTCAAGCAGCTGCTCCGCGGCGCTGTGCACCGTCTCCGTCTGCTGAAGGTAGTACTCGATCAAGTTCTCCACCTCCTCCTCCTCGTCCTCCTTCTCCTCCGTCATGAGCTCCGCCGTGGACGAAATCGTGAAATCCGTGATGTCGTCGTCGTCGTCCAGCGTGTCCAGCAACACCTGCCGAATCGCCCCCGCCCTCGAGTCCAACTCCACGAGGCTCTGCTTCGTCAGCCTCAGCTCCTCGAGCACGACCGGGTTGATCGACGTCCGCAGCGACTCGCTCACGTGCCGGCACCGCGCCTCGCAAAACTCCAGCTTGGCGTACAGCTGGCTCGTCGTCTCCTGCAACGCCGCCTCCACCACCTCGAGCTCGAACGGGATCGGCGCGCCGCCGACGCCGCCGGGGGTGTCCTTCAGGTCGCTGTCGGACATCAACCCGCTCACGTCGCGGATCGCGTCAACGTGGTCGCCGCCGTCGCCCCCGCGGGCGCCTCCGCCGTCGGGCGCGACCTTCGTCTCGCCGCGCGTCTTCAAACTCTCCAAGAACCGCTGCGCCGTCGCCGTGTCCGGCTCGAACAGCAGCGCGTGGTCCGGGCGGACGATCACGCGCACGCCGAGGTTGACGATAATCGTCTGATCGCTCACGAGCAGCGCGGGGGTGTTGTTCGTCTGCAGTAAGTACGGATCGATCCGACGAAGGTCGCGCGGGGTGAGCTCCGCGTCGCGAAGCAACGCGCGCCTCGAGAGCGACTGGCGGAAGTACTCGCTCGGCTTGAACGACGCGGTCGGGCCGTTGATACGCATCACGCCGTGCTGCTTCGGCGGGTTCACCGCGATGTGGTACTTGTGCTTCCGCTTTTTCTTCTCGCCGTTCCCGCCGTTCGCGTCGTCGTCTTGAAACGCGCCGCCGTTGAGGCCCTTCGTCGCGACGCCCGCCCCCTCGCCGATCCCGCCGCCCACGGGCCCGTTCACGCTCTCGATGACCCGCCCTTGTAACACCCCCGCGTCCGCGACCGGCGCGGTGCCGTACGCCGGGATGGGCGACCCGCCGTCGCCGCCGTCGTAGGGCACGACGTCGCCGTAGGACTCGGCGACGTCGGACCCGCCCCCGTTCATCGCGGCCCACACCTTCTTCGCGCCTCTTCGCATGTACGCGCGTTTGACGCCCGTCCTCGTCTTGCGCTCGGGGAGCGCGGCGCCGCCTTCGCCGGTGAGCGGGCCGCCGCTTTGGCTTTGAACCGCGGCGTCGATCATGTCGTCAGCGTTGAAGGAGACGACGCGGTCGTCGCCGTCGCCTCTGACGACGCGACGGCGAAGAGTGTGATTCCGACTAATAATTCGCCACGCCGCGCCGACGCCGCGGCCGCGCGCGCCGCCCCACGCGTGGACGCGCGCCGCACCGCCGCCGACGCTAGTCGTCGTCGTCGTCGTCGTCGTCGCGGGGGTCGTCGTCGGGACCCTTCGCGTCGCGGCGATGCGCGTCGCCGCGGAGGATCGCGCGCGCGCGAACGCGTTCGCGGCGCGGGCGTTCAGCGCGACGGGCGCGCGCGCGCGAGCGGCCATCGCGCGCGCGATCCGTGCGAACCCTCGCGCCGCCGCGGGTGGGTTTACTACGCGCGCGGTCGACGCGTCTCGAGCCGCGAACGCGTCGCCTGCGGGTTCGGAGAGGAGGACGCGCGCGGCGGGGGGGGGGGTCAGCGCGGCTGGCGGGAGAAACGTGTTCGCGTGAGATAACTATCTTCAAGGAGGGACGGGAAGGATCGCAACGAACTCGAATCGCCGCGCGCGCGCGCTCGAACGCGCGCGGCGTCGAGGCTCGCGCGCGCGGCGTGGTACCTCCGCGCGGGGTCCGCGGGCGATCTCGCACCTGTGATGCGCGCGTCTCCGCCCTGGTGTCCTCGCTCGCGTCCGTCGCCGAAACGCGTCGAAGGGAAATGAACGCGCCAACTCACCCGCCAACGACCGCGTCGGATTAGGAGGGTGCTTCTCAGGGTCAGAAAAACGTTTTCACAGGTGATCTTTCAAACCGCGAAAACAGTTTGAAAGCGATTTTCATCGGCGGATTCGAAATTAGAGCGCCGAGAAGGTGTGCCAACATCCCCGATCTCGCGCGTTCAAAGACGCACGCGCGCTCCCTCGCTCGCTTCGACGATGACGACCCCGACCGAGGCGGACGCGACGACCGCGTTCGACGAAGGATGCAAGTCGATCAAGGCGAACGACATGGAGCTCGCGATCGAGAAGCTCGCGCGCGCGCTCGAGATTCGCAGCGCGCTCTACGGCGAGCAAGACATCAAGACCGCGAGCGCGTATTACAAGTACGGATGCGCGCTCTTCTACAAGGCGCAGGACGAGAACACGGTGTTCGGGAAGCAAGCGCAGGCGGCCGCGGACGCGAAGGACGGCAAGGCTTCGAACGAAGGCGACGCCGACGACGACGGCGAGGCGTGCGACGACGACGACGACGGCGACGACGAGAAGCCCGAGAAGGACGGCGAGAGCAACAAGGATGATGAAAAAGACGAAGAGGACGAAGAGGAGGAGGAGGACGACATGGAGCTCGCGTGGAAGCTCATCGAGAACGCGCGCTTGATTTACGAAGAAGACGGCGACTACCCCGTGGAGCTCGCGAACGTGTACGAGACCCTCGGGGAGATCAACACCGAGCACGCCAACTTCGACGCCGCGCTCGAAGATCTCGCCAAGTGCCTCGCGATCCTAGAGATGGAACTCGAGGAGGACGACCGACGCATCGCCGGCGTGCTGTGCTCCATGTCCGTCGCGCACCAGCTCCTGGACGAGCCGGAGAAGGCGCTCAAGGGCGTCGAGCGCGCGATAGGCATCTGCGCGAGCCGCGTGAACCGCTTGAAGTCCTCCGACGAGGCCGCGATCGCGGCGGTTGGGAAGGACCACGACGATCCCATGGCGGCGGCCAAGGCTGAGCTCGAGCAGCTCGAGGCGGTCATGGCCGACCTCAGAGCGCGCGAGGAAGAGCTCAGAGGGCTCGTCTCCGAGGACGCGAGCACGCGCGAGCAGATCAAGAAGGCGTTCGCGGCGATCGGCGGCATGGCCGGCGGCGCCGCGGGCGCCGCGGGCGCCGCGGGCGGCGGCGGTGGCGTGGCCGGCGGGGAGCCGGAGGAGACCGCCGGCTTCGCCAAGCCGCGGCTCGCGACCAACTCGGCGGCGCCGGTGAACCTCGGCGTCGTAGGAAAGAGCGCGGGCGCGTCGAGGGTGACGCTCGCGCCGTCCGCGCCCGCGCCCGACTCGGCCGCGGCGGCGGCGGCCGCGGCGTTCGCGGCGATGCCGCCCGCGAAGCCGCCCGCGCCGTCCGCGCCGCGGAGGAGCCTCGAAGACGTCGTGGGCGGCGGCGGCGGCGGCGAGACGACGGAGGGGTTCGGCGACGCGCCGGCGGCGAAGAAGGCGAAGCCGGCGACCGCGGCGGACGCGACGGCGGCGCCGGTCGTCGCCGGGGAGAAGGAGAACGCCCCGGACACGTGCAAGCAGCAGTGAGTGCCGTGCCTGGAACACGCGCGCTGCCGTCGATCGATCGATCGATCGATCATCATCAGAGAGGTACAGTAATGCGTTGTCAATACGATCGGATAACTACTTCGACGTCGCTCACTGCGTCTTCTTCCGCCGCGGCGACGTCCGCGTCGTCGTCGTCGCCGTCGTCGTCGTCGTCATCTCGTCCGCCGGCGCCCTCTTACGCCACGGAAACATCCACGGCCACGGCCACGGCTTCAGCCGCGGGTCCCTGAACGCCCGCATCCCCATCTTCTGCTTCATCGCCCTCTCCATGTCCTTCCTCGCGCGTTCCCGCCGTTCTCGCACGCGTCGCCCCAGCGGCGTGTCCTCCGTCCCGCCATCCAAATCTCTCCCGAACATGTCCTTCGTCGTCGCCAGCCCTCTCCCCTCCCTGATCCCGAACCCGTACAACTCCGTCATCCACGACGGCTCCGGTTCTTTCCCGAACGCGAGCTTGAAGCACCCGACGAGGAAGACGGACCCGAAGACGACGAACATGACGAGCTCGACGACGGCGTTCGGGTCGGAGAGAAGCTCCGCGAACGACTCCGGCTCCGCGGTGTAGTGACCCCTCGGGAGCTTCATTCGCACCACGAGCGCGTAGCTCGTCAACGTCGCGATGCCGTCCGCGGCGTTTTTCGCGGGGTCCGCGGCGGCGGCGACCGGTCGCGACACGGCGACGTCCGTCGTCGCCGCGGCGAGCCGCGGCGACGCGAAGACGTGACGCCGCATCGCTCTCGTCCTCTCATCCGTCCACCGCGTCTCCGCGGGACGCGCGCGTCCGCCCAACTCCTCGAGATCGTCCTCGCCGTCGCCGTCGAGGTCTAACAGCAGCGCGAACGTCCCGTTCGCGGCGTGGTCGACGCCGCGCGTCGTGTCTTCGTATGTCGACGACGACGACCCGAGGTCGCCGACGATCAGGACGTCGTCGCCCGCCGCCGCCGCCGTCGCCGCCGCCGCCGCGACGACCGACGCGCCCGCCTCTCTCCGCGCGCAGTCGGGCGCGGCCGCGAGGTTGACCGCGGCGAGCGTGACGTTGTTGAAGCCGAGGCGGAACCGGAAGAAGACGTGGTCCGGCGCGGTCGCGAGGCGCCTCGCGTGTGCGGCGGCGGCGGCGGCGTCGGAGGCGGCGTCGGCGTCTCGATCTAAGGGCCGTTCTATACAAGCGAATGTTGGGATGGAGTTCAAAGGCGTCAGCTGGCGTTGAAAGGCATCGAGGACGGGGATTGAAAGCGGGGGGTGGGCGGAGAGATGCGCCGGGCAAAGTCCTTAAGGATCGGCGTTCACAACGCCGACGCGGTCGTATGGGGACCAGTGTATAGAACGCACCTAAATCTCGTTCCGTCGGCGGCGCGCCGAGCAGCAGTCCGCGTCCCGGTCTCCCCCGCGACGCGATGGCGTCCACGTCGCCGTGGCACGTGCTCCTCGGCAGCGGCGCGTCGACGCGCGCGTAGTCGCGCCATACGTCGACACGCGGGTCGATCTTCGACAGCACCGCGATCGCGTGCCGCGTCCCGCCGTCGTCCGCGTCCGCGTCCGCGCGCGGGAGGATGTACGGCCGAAGCGCGCTCGCGGCTTCGGCGTTCGTCGCGACCGCGGCGGCGATGAACTGGCGGAGCACCGCGCAGCTCTCGACGCCGGTCAGGACGAGAACGTCCGCCTCGAGCGCGGCGATGTACCTTCCGACCGCCTGGACGTGGCTCCGCGGGCGCGCGGCGTTCGCGTCGGCGGCGTCTTCGAACGGCGGGCCGACGTGCAGGGACGCGACGACGAGAGATTCCTCTTTTCCATCCTTGCGGCGATCGACGATCGACGGCGGCGTGGACGCGCACTGCTCGGAGAGGAGGCCGGCGGCGTCGACGGCCGATGGCGCCAGCGTCGTCGTCGTCGCGAGGACGACGAGCAGCGCGAGGAGAGAGGCGAGGACGCCGCGCCGGGGTGGCGGGGGCATCGCGCGCGTCGCGTGTGATGAGATAGATCCTCGTCGTGGTCGCGGCGCGGTGCCGTTTTTCCGCGGAGTCAGCAGAAGAGACGTCGACGCGTGATATTTTGAAATGCGACGACGACGACGACGACGACGACGACGACGACGCGGGCTCACACACGACGCGCGCGACGGCGCGCGCGCACCTCGCGTCGCCGCCCGACTCCTCGCCGTCGTCCGCGAGCGCGATACGCGTCCCGTCGCGCCCGGGAAGGACGCCGTCGCCGTCGTCTTCGTCTTTTTCGACGTCATAAACAGACAGACCAGACCGCTCGAGAGGGGGGTGGAAACGAACGACGATCGATGTCGCCCTCCGTCGCCTCCTCCTTCGCCGCCGCGCCCGCGTCGTGGCCGAAGGACGGCGAGATCACCCCCGAGTGGGTTCGACGCCTCGCGTCGTCGATGGAGGCCAACACGCGCGACGCGGACGCGACGCCGAGGAACCTCGCGAGGGTGTGCCCCAAGGACGTCATGGCGAAGCTCTTCGGCGCCGCGCTCGAGCTTCTGCGCGAGGAGCGCGCGCTCGTCGCCCTCGATCCGCCCTCGCGCGGCGTCCGCGTGAACGTCGTAGGCGACACGCACGGGCAGCTCCACGACTTCCTCAAGCTGCTCGACCTCGCGGGTGCGCCGTCGGAGACGAACTGGTTCGTCTTCAACGGCGACTTCGTCGACCGCGGCGCGTGGGGCGTCGAGCTCTTCGCGCTCGCGCTCGCGTGGAAGGTGTGCCTCCCCGCGGAGGTCACGCTGCTGCGCGGGAACCACGAGTGCGAGTTTTGCACCGAGGTGTACGGGTACAAGCGCGAGCTTCTCGTGAAGTACGGGAACAAGGACGGGCGCGCGCTGTACAGGATGTTCCTGAAAGTCGCGCAGGAGCTCCCGCTCGCGGCGCGCGTCGGCGCGAAGACGCTCGTCTTGCACGGCGGCTTATTTCGAGCGCCGGGCGGCGGCAGCGGCGGCGGCGGGAAAAAAAAACCAAAACCAAAAAAAAACGCGCTCGTCCTCGGTGCCCTCGACGACCTCGCGTCCGCGTGGAAAGGCGGCCCGGACCCGGACGGCGAGGGCGACGCCGCGATCGCGTCCGACGTCCTGTGGTCCGACCCGTGCTGCGATTCGCGCGGGCTCGTGGGGAACGACAACCGCGGGATCGGCTGCCTCTTCGGCGCCGACGCCACCGACGCGTTTCTCCGCGACAACGGGCTGACGCTCATCTTGCGCTCGCACGAGGGCCCGGACGCGCGCGAGGACCGCGTCGGGATGGCGGACATCACCTCTGGGTTCGCGGTCGACCACGACGTCGAGCACGGGAAGCTGTGCACGGTGTTCAGCGCGCCGGATTACCCGCAGTTTATCGAAGAGGGCGAGCGAAGAAATCACAACCGCGCGTCGTACGTGGTGCTGACGGGGGAGAGCGGCTTCTGCGAGCCCGCGCCGGTGAGTTTCACCGCGGTGAAGCCGCGGCCTTCGTCGGAGCCGTACTACGACGTGACCGTGGGCGGGAGCGACGAGGAAGGGCCGGACGGGGACCTAAGAGAGACGCACGGCGTCGGGAGCGATTACGACTTTGGCGGGAGCGACTTTGGTGGCGGCGACGACGACGCGGTGCGGGGGGGGGGCGTCGTCGTCGTCGGCGGCGGCGGCGACGATTCGTTCGTCGAGGAGACCCCGGACGCCGCGGACGCCGGCGTCGATGACGTGGACGATGACGTGGACGAAGCGCACGACGCGACGAAAGAGAACGAGGCGCGCTTCCAAAGAGGCGGCGCCGCGGGCGGGGACGGAAGAGACGCGAACGTGACGACGCGTCGATCGAAACGCGGCAAGGCTTGACTGCCCGGGGCCGCGTTCGTTCCTTTCGCCGCGATCGCGTACGTGCAGTGGGCGACGCGCCGGATGTTAACCCCGGATAAGCGCATGATGTTGCACGCGGGGAGGATGATGGTCGCCAGGGATGGCGCCCGGTGAGAGCTCTTCGAAGGACAACGGGAGGACGGACTCGGCCGTGTACTGGAAAAATAATCTGGAACAGAAAAATCTGGAACAGAAAAAAATTAACAAGATTTGGCACCGCGTCGCCGTCATAACACGCCGCCCGCAGACGATGTGGGGCCGAGCTCCGCCGCCGCCGCCGCCCGCCGCGTTCGGGATCGATCAGGTTAAAGCGTTCCTCGGCGCGCTGCCGTCCAGGGCGGACGCGCTCGCCGCCGCGCGCGCGAAGCTCGTCGAGGGTGCGCGCGCGACCGATCGACCGACTCGATTCTCATCTGTAGTCCGCGCCCCCCACCGCGCGTCCCCCGATCGCGCGTCTGACGTGACGTCTGACGTCCTCCTCCCTTCGTCGTCGCTCTCGCGCAGTCGTCGGGATCGACTCCACGCCGGTGCTCTACCTCGCCTGCGCGCTCTTCGCGACCGCGCTGATCTTGACGTGGCATCGACTCACCACCGCGCGCGCGGTCGAGATCCCTCTGGAGGCGGTGTGCTCGAAGAAGGAAAACGCGATCGTGTACGTCGACCTCGCGGTGAAAGACAGACTGAAAGACCAGCACGTCGGGCGCGTCGAGATCGAGCTCTTCACGCGGACGTTCCCGATCACGTGCGAGAACTTCCGAGCGCTGTGCACGGGCGAGAAAGGGTGCGGCGTCAGCGGCAAGCCGTTGCATTACAAAGGCGCGAAGATGCATCGCATCATCCCGGGCTTCATGAGCCAGGGCGGGGACACGACCGCGGGGGACGGCACGGGCGGGGAGTGCATCTACGGGAAGCGGTGCTTCGACGACGAGTGGGGGGGCGCGGCCGGGGACGCGTACGTGAGACACTCGCGGCCGGGTCTGCTCTCCATGGCCAACGCGGGGAAGAACACGAACGGGAGCCAGGTGCGTTCTATACAAACGTTTTTCACCCATCGATCGGTTTCAACACTTGATCGCGTCTCCTTTCAACTGACCGGTGAACTTTTTTTGTATGGCGTCCCTCAGTTTTTCATCACGCACGCCAAGACGAAGTGGTTGGACGGCAAGCACGTCGTGTTCGGTCAGGTGCTGAGCGGGTACGAGCACGTGAAGTGGTGCGAGATGAACTGCGGGACGTTCACTGGGGAGCCGCTGTATAACGTCGTGATCGCGGACTGCGGGGAGGTGACGCGAGGAAAGAACGCGTGATTTCGTTTAACGTTCCATTCATTTATTACGAATGCTATTCGTCGACCTCGCGGCGCGTCACCCGCCGCCGCCGCACGCGTCGAACGTCGTCGGCGTCGCGTCGTGCGCCCCCCCCAGCGCGAGCGCGAGCTTATCGCGCTCCTGGACGAACCACGCGATCGGGAGCGTGACCTCGACGCCGCACAGTCGCTCGGTGAGTTGGCGCGCGATCGCCGCCGCCGCCGCCGTCGCCGCCGCCGCGTCCCCCCCCGCGCCCGGCGGCGGCCTCAGCAACCGCGCCAGCGTCGTGTGCATGATGTGCTCGTCGCTCACGATCTGCGCCGCGGGCGCGTTCGGCAGCGCCGCGCGCAGCGCGTCGCGGAACGCGCTGGGTTCGGACCCGCCGGCGAGGTTCCAGAGCGCGACGACCGAGCCAGACGGCGTCGCGACGACGCGTTCGATCGTCGCCGTCATCGCGCACGCGCCGCGCACGACGCGCGCCACCGCGCGCATCTCCGCCTCGACCTCCGCCGCGGACGCGGGCGTCGGCGCGAGGTGGTGCGACGCGTGGAACATCGAGAAGTGATACGCGTCCGGGTCTTGGAGCCACGCGTCTCTTCCGTCGTGATACCCGGCGGCGGCGACGACCGCGCGCGTCGCGCGGCGCATCCGAAACGCCGCGCGCGAGCGCCTCGGCAGCGGGAGCACGATCGCGCGGACGGCGACGTCGAGCCGCGTCAGCTTCGCGCGCGCGAGCCCGGTGACGCGGTCGAACGCGAACAGGTCGTCGACGCCGGAGCCCTGCGTCCGCGCGCCGCCGGCGTCGTCGAACGCCGTCAGTCCTCGCTCCGTCAGCTCCGCGTCCATCGCCGCGTACAGCTTCGAGCGCGATGCGACGTGCGAGAGCGCCCACGACCCGGACGCGGCGTCGACGGAGCCGGACAGCGCGCGCGAGCACTTCGGCGGCAGACGCGACCGCGACCACTCCTCGAGGAGCGACGGGTCGACGGACGCGCGGCGACGCGCGCGCTCGCGCGCGTCGCCCACGCCGCGCGCGGTCGGCCGCGCGGCGAGCGCGGCGAGCGCGAGGACGACGCACGCGCAGCACCGCGCGATCGTCCGGCGCCGCGCGGCGAGCCTGCTCCTGCGAGGCCCCGCCATCGCTCGCGACGCTTCCTTCCGTCTTCTTCTAAAGTTGCGTTTAGTCTAATAATTAATTCCGATCCCCGCTTCCCCCGTCGCGCCTTCGCTACGGAAGCGTCCCCGGCCCCTCCGTCTCCGCGGGAAGGTGCTCAACGAGCTCTGCAGGGAGCTTCGGCGTCGTGAGAAGCGTCTTCAGCGGATCCTGCTTCGAAAGCTGCACGGCCGTGCCGTCGACGACGACCCTCTTCTCGTACAGCGGCGCGCCGTTCGGATTCGTCCCGGCGAGGCGCTCGGATCGGACCCGCGCCGTCGCGCTCGCGAGAAGCGCCGCGGCCTCCGTGTTCACGGTGTTGTCCTCGTGCGCCAGGAGGACGTCGAGCTCCTGTCGCGGGCGGGAGAAGGGAGGGACGGTGACGCGTCAGGGCAGGGCGGGCGATCGTCGGAGCGGGTAACCCTAGATCGATCGGGTGGATGGATTTAGAACGGCGCGACGCGCGACGACGGACGAGCGCGGCGCGCGCGGGGTCGGGCGGAGGAGACGATCCCGCCGACGCGGTGGACGCGAACGCGAGCTCGACGGCGCGCACCCTGTTGAGTTCGTTCACGGGCGGGGGGGTCACGATCGACATCACGACGACGCGCGGAGGAGAATGCGGCGACTCGTTCGTCGCGAGACGTCCAGTCGAATATGAATTATTTCCTGACTATCATATTTCAACGCGCCGTGATGCATCGAGCTCTCCTTCATCACACCCGGCCGCCGTCGCCGCCTACCTCCCGCGCACGAGCTGCAACGTCGCGCCCCCGTCGCGGTTCCCGTTGCTCGCGGCGATCAACCTCCCCCCCGCGCCGATCGCGACGTTCTCCAGCGTGAAGTGCCGCAATATCTCCGCGCCCTTCCCGCCCCCGCCCGCCGCCGCCGCCGCCGCGCCCGCGCCCGCGGGCGGCAACTTCACCGCGCGCATCCGCGACTCGTCGCGCAAACGCCACACGCAGATCGCGTCCTCGTCGCGGCTGCCCGTCACCGCGACGCCGCTCACGTCGTCCACCGCGACCGCGTGCGCCTCCGACTTCCCCCCTCGCACGACGCACTCCCACGCGGTGTCCGGGCCGTCCGCGCGAAGGTGCGTCACCGCGAGCGCGCCGTCCGCGCCGACGCTGACGACGGCGGCGCCGCCGGGCGACGACGACGTCCACGCCGCCGCCGCGTGCGCCTTCCCGAGGTGCGGGTTCACGGTTCTCTGTAACGTCGCGCCCGCGGCGGTTATCTTGATGAAGCACAGCGTCCCCGTCGCCGCGGAGAACACCGCGGCGACGACCGGCGTCCAAGCCGCCGCCGCCGCCGACGACGACGCGTCCGCGTCCGCGTCCGCGTCCACGTCCGCGTCGGCGTCGGCGTCGTCGCGACACATGACGCACGCGCCGAACCGTCCGCCGCCGTCGGCGCTCTCCGGCAGCGCGTACTTGAACGTCCCCTCGGTGAGCAACACGCTCGCGCACGTCGTCATCGTCACGCCCGTGCCGTCCTCGCCCTCTCCCTCGGCGACGCGGAGCAGCTTCAGCTCGCCGCCCGCGGTGACGACGAGGACGTTCGGGTCCGACGCGGACGCGGCGGCGCACGACGCGAGCCGCAGGACGTCGCCGCCGGATGATTCCAGTCGCATCGTCGCGAGCGGCGGCGTGGAGGGCGAGATGTGCGGGGCTCTATGGCAGCGCAGCGTCGTCGCGGCGTCGCCGGTAGGGCCGCGCGATGCGAGCGCGCTGACGATGAGGCCGTTCGTGCCTTTCACGGCGACGAACTTGGGCGGTGCTGGGGAGGAGGAGGAGGAGGAGGATCGGGACGCGGACGCGTCGCTCTGCTTCCACTCGGCGATCTTCGCCGTGACGTTCGCGCAGTCCCACGACTCCGCGTTCACGAGGTAGTGCCTGCCGTTCGCGGACACGAGCTCCAGGGAGCCGTCCGAGCGCGACGCGCCGGGGATCGGGACGACGTCCGCGCCCTTCGCGAACGCCCTCGGCGCGGCGACGCGCTTCGACGCGCGCGACGGCGACGCGTCCGAGGGGTGGAAGCGTTTCTTCGTCGAAATCGTCGGACGGCCCGCGGCGTCGTTCGCGTCGTCGCGCGTCGGCGCGTTCGTCGCGTCCTGAAGCGGCGCGGGCGGCGCGGGCGCCGCGCCCGCGTTGAAGAACGACGCGATCGTGCGCTGCGCCATGTCGCGGTCGAGCGACGACGGACGCCGCGCGCGTCTCGGATGTGTCCCCGCCGTCGGGTTCAGATTCGGAAAATTCAAACGTCGGCAGTGCCAAGATTTTCACGCGTATGCTGTACACGTGTACACGTACAGCACTTCGATTCGACGCGTTTTGATTACAACAGCGAGCGCGACGCTACCACCGCGCGAGCGATCGATCAACACCGAGCTACCCGTACGCCGCGTGATGCCCCGCGGCCAACAGCGGCGCGGCGATCCCGCTCAGATTCGCCAACGCGTCCTGAAGCTTCAGCGTCCCCGCGACGCGTTCGCGAATCAATCGCAACGCGCCGTCCACCGCGGGCGACACGCCAACCTCGCCGCCGTATACGTCCAAAACCTTCCCCGCGACGCCCACGAGCTGCCGCGTGTGCCGCGGGTTCGCGATCTGCCGCGCGATGAACCGCAGCACCGGGCCGAGTCTCGCCTCGTCGCGGTTGGACAACGCCGCGCGCGTCCCGCCTCTGGCGCCGATCTCCTCCACGACGGCGGCAATCACCTCGGGGCGGCCCGTCGCGAGCGCGGCGTCCAACGCCTCGCCGACGCGGAACCGCCGGAGAGCCTTGTCGTACGGTTTCAGGCGTATCCGCTTCCGTCGCGCGATCACCATCTGCCCCTCCGCGGCTTTCTCGTTCGTGCCGCGAACGAAGTACTGCCAACTCCCGGCGTCCAGTCGACGCGGGCCTCTCTTCTTCCCGCCGCCGACGCCGACGCGCCCGCCGACGCCGCCGAGCCCGTACGCCGCCTCCCTCGGAACTTTCCTCCTTCGAATCGACAGGAGCTTGTTCGCGCATCCCACCGCGAGGACGTTCGCGTCCGGGGACAGCGCCACGGACAACACCGGGCCGGGGTACTTGGCCGCGTGCGTCACGGTGAAATCGTCCAACTCGTGCACCTTGACGTGGCCGTCCAGGCTGCCGGTCAGCAACCGCGGCGCGGATCGCGCGGTCGCGGAGCGACGCGCGAACGACGAGCCGTCCGGGCCGCCGGCGATCGGCGGACCGCCGTCGGGCGCCACGTGGCAGCACATGATCGTCTTCTGGTGACACCTCAGCTTCCGTAACAACTTCCCGCCCGAGAGGACGTCCCACACGCAGACGTCCTGGCCGCCGACGCTGACGAGGAGGTTCCCCCCCGGAAGCCACGAGATGTCCTCCACGGGCGCGCCGTGGTTCAGGCTCAACGAGTGTTTCATCGACCCGTCGCGATCATCCCACAGTTTCACCGTGTGATCGTACGACCCAGTCGCCCATCGATCGATCGAGATTGGATGCGACGCGATGGACCGCGCGTAGTCCGTGTGCCCGTCGTGCCGCCTGCTGCACACTCCCGCGGCGATGTCCCATATCCTCACCGTCGTGTCGTCCGACGCGGATCCCATGATGGCGTGCGTCTGCGTGGAGAATCGCACCGCGCGAACCGCCCGCGCGTGTTGCGTGAATTTCCGCAGGATGGACCGGCTGCTCATGTCGAACAGCTGTACCATCCCCGCTTGCCCTCCCACCGCGAGCGCTTTCGCGTCGCCTCGCAGGACGCCGCCGTACGCGACGTCTTTGAATCGCGCGAACGTCCGCAACGCCCTGCGGTTCTGCGAGTTGTACACCGTCACGCGCGCGGACGACGTCACCGCGAGCGCGTACGGGTAGACGTCCGCGAACGCCACGGACGTCACCTGTGAGATTTGGTCCAGGAGCGCCGGGGACTTGTACGCGCGCCAATACCGCCCCTCCGCGGTCTCGCGTATCGACCGCGGCTCGAACTTCTTCGGCTGGAGCTTTCTGTACTCCCCCATCGCGACGTCGCGGGCGGGTCGCGAGGGGTTCGCGCGACGCGAATCTCACCTCACCGCGGCAGCGCGAGCGAGCGAGCGAACGAACGAATCCCTCTCCGCCTTCCGCCGCCGCCGCCGCGCCCGCGCGGGTTCGTTCCTCTCGCTCGGCGCCCCTCCCGCGCTCGCCGCTCGCGCGCGCCGCCCTCGACGCGCGCGCGCGCGTTCGTGTGCGCGTCTCCCCCGACGCGCGCGCTCACGCGGATGCCGTCGCGCCGCCTCTCGCGCGCGTCTGACACTGCGCCCGCCGCCGCGCGCCCTCGAGACGACAGATCCGCTCACCGAACTTCCAGTCGTCGAGACTCGATGACATGACAGCGAACGCGACGCCGCGTTCGTCGCCAGTGGAACATGCACCGCGCGCGTTCGCTCACGTTCAGCGCCGTCACCGCGCTCTCGTCGCTCCGCCGCGCTTCTCTCCGCGCGGGCTCCTCCCGCGGCGTCGCCACCCCGCCCCCTCGCCGCGCGCGTCGATCGATGACGTCCACGTCCGCGCCCGCCGCGGCCGCCGCCGCCGCCGCCGTCGACGCCTCGTCGCTCGCGGGCGAGACCTTCTTCCTCGACGAGTTCGCGATGCGCCAGTGGGACGATCCCGCGTACAGCGGCACGAAGATGCTCGGGTTCGACAAGGCTGAGTTCGTGCGACGCGTCCACGACGCGCACGCCGCCGGCGCGCCGCTCGTGGACGGGTACGCGCCGTTCTGCAAGCACGTCTTCGTGAAGAACTTCATCCCGGGCGTCAAGGTTGGTTCGATCGCGATCACGGAGGCGAACGCGCATCGGCTGCGGTCCGGGTACAGCGCGAGGAGCGCGGCGGAGCTGCCCGTCCTCACGCGATGGTTCCCCGCGGGGGAGGTGGACGTGCCGGACGCGGAGGTGTTGGACGTCATCCTGTACTCGCGCGAGCAGCTCGTGAAGGAGCGCGGCGCGATGGCGAGCAAGCAACAGAGGGCGGAGTTGCCGGATGCGCCGTGGGGGATCATCTCGATCAAAGGGCAGCTCGAGGGGTACGAGTGTCCGATGACGCCGATCACGATGATGCGGAACGCGCTCGGGAGGGAGGAGGGCGGGTCTGGGGTGCCGATCGACAGGGAGAAGTACGACGCGAGCGTGAAGTATCACAGCTCGCACGCGCCGTTGGTCGCCACCGAGTCTCCGAACGGCGAGTGATTTTAATATGTAGGGACTTTTTTTCGTCGAAACCTTTTCGTCTCGTCCGTCGCCGGCGACCCGGATGAAACGTTCACCGTGCGAGCGTTTCTTCGCATCGCATCACCCATCGCGTCGTCGACTCGCGCCGCGCCGCGCCGCGCCGATCACTACTTCCCCGCGAGCAGAGCCTCCACGGCTGCCTTCTTCTCCGGGTTGTTCTTCCCCGCTAACATCATCGGCGTGTTCCCGTCCAAGTCCGTCACGCTCGCGTCCGCGCCCGCCTCTAAGATCTCCTCGATCTTCGGCGTGTCCCCCTCCGCGGCGGCGAACAACAGGATGATGTCGATCGGGTGCTTCCCGGCCTCCACGAGCGCGTCCATCCTGTCGTTGCTCCCCTCGTCGGCGAGGATGCCCATGTAGTTGAAGTAATACTCGACGTCCTCCGCCTCGTAGTCGTCGCGGCCCTGGCTCCCGACGATCCCCGCCTTGTCGCTGTTCTGCGCGAACGGGTTCCACGACGCGGAGGTCTTCACGGACGTGCCGTTCGAGGGCGCGCCGGGGAGGCGGCACGCGCTCTTAAAGCGCTTGCCCGCGAACGCGGATCTCAGAGGCGCGCGGCAGGCGACCTGAGAGCGGGGGCGGGGGGTCGTCGGGGCGATGAGCGAGACGCGAGCGAGGGAAGTTTGTTTCGGCGACGGACGACGCGAGGATCGATCGATTTATCGTCGCGCGACGCGACGGACGGACGCCGCGACCGCGGACCGCGGACGGCGGACGGCGCGAGGCTGGATTCGAAGGCGCGCGCACCGTGTTGGCGACGGCGGACATGTTGTCGAAGCGCGTGCGGCGTTCACGTCGCGTGCGCGCGGTTCTGCGCGGGCGCGCGACGAGCGCGCCGAACGAGAGAGGAGAGGCTGTGGATAGGCTGACCAATCATCGGAGCGGATCTCGGCGATCTCGCTGCTTGCGCTTTCCTTTGCCTCTCTACGCGCGCGCCGCCGGCTACCGCGCCCTTCCGCCGCTCGCGATCCCCCGGAGCGCGTCCGCGCCCTCCCTCCCGCTCGTCGTCGCCATCGGAAGTCGGTAGTACCGCCCCCCGGACGCGCGCGCGATCGTCCGCGTCAGACTCTCCTCCCTCTCGCCGCCCGGGCCGGCTCCGCGGCGCCCTTCGAGCGGCCGCGCGAAACGCGACTCGGTGTCGACGACGAGGAGGGAAACGCCCGCCTTCCCTACTCTCTTCGCGGCGTCTATCGCCTCCTCGCGCAGCGCCGCGCGTGAGGGGACGTACTCGGAGATGTCGCATCGCTCGTTTTCGGGCTGCTGCGAGCGGTCTAACCCGACGTTCGCGCCGCCGTCGGTGAGGCACACTACGCGCACGCGGCTGGCGCCGCCGCCGCCGCCAGAGCGGCCGGTTTTCTCCGCGTTGATCGCGACCCGCGCGGCCGTCACCAACCCGTGCGCGAGCGGCGTCCCGCCGCCGCACGGAAGCTCCGCGAGCCGTCGTCGCGCGAGGACGACGCTCCGGGACGGCGGAAGCGCGACGGCGGCGGCGTCGCCGCGCGCGACGACGAGCGCGACGGAATCGCGTTTCGTGTAGCTCTCCGAGATGAGCCGCAACGCGGCGCCCTTCGCGGCGGCCATGCGGTTCATCGCCATGCTCCCGGACGCGTCGACGAGGAAGATCGTCAACGATCCCGCGCGGCGCGACATGCGCTTGTTCCGGAGGTCGTCTTTGGCGACGATCACGCGCTTCGACTCCGGAGGGAGGCGTAATCGTCGCCGGCGGAAAAGCTGCCGCGGCGCCGCTGCGCGCAGCGTCGCGTCGATGGCGACGCGTTTGATCACGCCACCACGAGGGAACACCGGCTTGACGTATCTCCCGCGCTCGAGCGAGAAGACGACGTTCTTCTTCGCGCGGCCCGCGCGACCGGGTTTCCGCTGCAGCGATTGCGTGAACATCGCGGCGAGCGCGGGGTCGAGCGTCGCGGCGGCGGCGTCGTCCGGCGCGAAGACGAGCTCGGGCGGGATCTCCTCGTCCTGTTTTTCCTCTTCCCGTTCCTCTTCCTCTTCCTCTTCCGGCGGCGGCGGCGTCTCCTCCTCCTCCTCCTCCTCCTCCCCTTCTTTCTCCTCCTCTTCCTCGCCCGCCTTTGGCGACGGCGGCGGCGGCGGCGGCGCGGTCGGCGGCGGCGGCGGCGGCGTAGACACGTCCAACGGCGCCGTCGCCCGCGGCGCGATGGCCAACGCGACGGCGACGTTCAGGTCCCCGCTCGACACGCTCTCGCTCCCTCGCAACGCCGCGGACGCGCGCGCGATCTTCGCCGCGAAGATCTCCGGTCTGTGGCCCTGACACGCGCCCGCGATGGCGCGGTCGACGAGATACGCGATCTGCGCGTCGGATATGACGACGCGCGGGAGCGTCGCGCGCGCGAGCGCGACGGACAGTCGGAGATCCTCCTCGTCCTCCGCCGCCTCGTCGGCGACGTCGCGCCAGTCGTCCTTCAAAGCGACGTCGGGGTGGCATTCAAAGGCGTCGGATGGAGTTGAAAGGCGCCGCGGTGTGTCGGGATCGTAAACGAGCGAAGGGTGATCGAAGAGAAATACAACACGCGGGCGACGTCCTCGATGAACGGCGTGCACCGGCGCATAGAAAGAACGCGCCTGCCACCGACTCGCGACGATCGTGCCCTCGACCCTCTGTCGCACGCTGAACGTCTCGTCCGCGCTGATGATCATCGCGAAGCGATCCAAGACGTGCTCGCGGACGTCCCCCTCCTCCGGATTAAACGTCGCGATCGTCAACGGCCGACACGGATGCGTTACGCTCATGTTCTCGCGCTCGACGCGATTCACGCCGTCGCCGCCGACGGCGACTGACAGCGCGTTCGCGAGCGAGTCCTCGAGCAGGTTCAGGTCGTCGAGGTACAGCACGCCTCTGTGCGCGCGCGCGAGGCACCCGGGGAGAAACACCGGCCGCGCCGCTTTCACGGACGCGTCGACGTCGATCGTGCCGGTCAGCATGCCTTCCTCGACGGCGAGCGGGACGGTGACGAACGGCGCCGGTCTCGTCTCGCGGCACCACGCCGGGTCCGCGGTCATCGCCGCGCGTATCGCGACGTCGTCGGACAGCGCGTCCGGCCAATCCGCTCCCGCCACGTCGTCGTCGGACAGCGTTTCGAGCCAATCGGATGATGCTACGGCGGCGAGCGCGCGCTCGCGAC
>NW_003315886.1:269480-338273 GCF_000151265.4 Micromonas pusilla CCMP1545
CCGCGTCGGCGCGTCGTCGCGCGCGTCGTCGTGAAGGACATCGTCGGCGGGGGGCGCGCGAGTCGAACGGAGGAAGTTCGCGTCGCGGGCGTGCGTCGCGCGCGCGGAGATGCGGCGGCTTCGCCGCGGCGGCGGCGCGTCGAGCGACGACGCGAGGCGCGGCGCTCCTTTATCCTTTTCGCGTCGTCCGAGAAACGACGTCGACTCGTCGTGGTTCGGTTCCGCGGTTGGTTCTATCGCGCGCGCTCGTTACATCGTCATCCTACTTTCGGCGCGGGGACGGCGCCCTTCGCTCGCGGTGGGTGCTTATGCTTCTTGTTCCCACCGCCGCCGCCGCCGCCGGGTTTCGGCGCGGAGACGCCGCCCTTCTCTCCGCCGCCGCCGCCGCCGCCGCCGCCGCCGCCGCCGTCGCCTTTGCGCGCGCCCGGCGCGACATATATCTGCACGTCCGGCCTCGCCTTCTTCTTCGAGGGTTTACTCGCGCCCACCCCGCCGCCGCCGCCGTTCGCGGGCGCGGGCGCGGTCGAGGTCGTCTGCGGCCGCGCGAGGATCTTCGGCGTTTTCATCGCCGCCGGCGTTTGCGCGGCGTCGCCGCCGTCGCCGCCCTTTCCTCCCCCGCCCGCCCTCTTCCCGCTGCCGCTCTTCGGCTTCGGGACCCCGCCGGCGGTTCGATCCCCGCCGCCGCCGTCGTTTACCGTCATGCGTCGCATGAGCTTCTGCGTCTGCTTCTCGGACGCGTCGGGTCGCTTCCCCTTCCCTCCTCCGCCGGCGGCGTTCGCGTTCGATTTCCCACCCGCCGCCGCCGCCGCCGCCGCCGCCTCCGCCTCCTTAGCCTTCTTCCTCGCCCACTTCTTCGCCTTCTTCCCTAACGTCCGTTCGTCCTCCGCGGTGCCCCCCGCGCCGCCGCCGGTTCGATCCCCGCCGCCGCCGCCCGCGGCCGCCTTCTCTTTCCTCGCCTTCGCCTTCTTCTTCTTCCGCTCGAGCTTGCTCCGCTCGGCTTCGCGTTTCGCGATGAGATGCTTCATCAGCGCGCTCAGTCGCACCGGCGCCTTCCCTCCGTTCGCGCGCTCCAGCGCCTTCTTCTCGCGCTCCCTCCGGTCCAGCAACACCTCCGCGCTCTGCATCGCGACCGGGTCCTCCGCGAGCTTTTCGACGAACTTTTTATAGTCCGCGTCGCGCTCGATCGTGCCCTCGCGCTTGTCAAGGCGCGGCTTGAGTCGCGGGATCTTTTGGTACGGCGCGTACTCCACCCTCGCGCGCCATTCCCCGCCGAACGCGTCGTCGTACGCCCTCGCGTCGAACGCGGCGGCGAAGTCGAACAGCGCGCGCTCGGTGTCGAACCCGACGTGCGCGACGGACGGGATCACCACGCGCGTCTTGCGCTTCCCTTGGACGAAGTCGCGATACGCGCACGTGGTTCCGTCGAACCCGCTCGCGTCGACGGAGGCGAAGAACGACGACGCGTCTTGGTCGGGGGGGAGGTTCCGGACGACCGCCTTGGTGCGCGGCATCGCGTCGCGCGCGGTGCGGCGTCGCGACCGCGACCGCGCGCCTCCTCGGGGGTGGACGCGGTCGCGAGCCGCTCGCCGCGCGGCCGCGCCTCTCGCACTGACGCGACGCGACGCGACGAGATTATATTACCGGGTATTCGGGGAAAAAATATGCGCGCGATTTCGCGCGATCAGACCACACGTTTTTCACCCACCACTCGGTTTCAATATTTGATCGCGCCCTCTTTCAACTTACCGATGAACTTGTTTGCATCCTGGACCTCGATCAGTTATCTGCTCATCGAGCCGCACGAGCTCGACGCCGCCTTTTGCCGATCGGCCTCTTCCGCCGCGCGCGCGAACGCATCGCACGGCCGGCATGGTATTCACGGTCCCGCAGTGCGCGGACACGGACATGTGGGGCCCTCCCACGGAGTCCGCGGACCCGGACAAGGCGCTGACGTACGCGCCGTTCACGCGATCGGACAAGCTCGGCCGCGGTGCGCCTCGCGTCTCGCCCTCTCTCTCCCTCCGTCGCTCGCGCTCGCCGCCAACCCTAGATCTATCGATCGGATTGGTCGATCTTCTTCCCTCTCTCCTCGTCGCCGATCGCGGCCGCGAAACGTCGCGCTGACCCCGCCCGCCCCCCCTCGTCGACCTACCTACCCCCCCCCTTCCTCGACCTTCTTCCTCGCAGCCGCGGACTGGAACCAGACCGGGTACGGCAAGTACAGCGGCACGAGGCACGGCTCCTCGCAGGGCGTGAGCACCGTGTTCAACTTTTTCGCCAACGACGACGACGCCGAGTTTTCCCTCGTGGACAACAAGCCCGCGCCGCGGACGCGCTTCGGCGGGCGCGGTCGGTTCCAGGGCGGCCGCGGCGGGTTCATGCGGCGGAACCAGACCGAGTTCGTCGGCGGCGACGTCGGCCAGGGCGCGTCGCGCGAGCGCGCGCGTCAGCAACGCATGCAGTCGAAGAAATCGCAGCAGTGGAACACGTGGGCGCACAACCGCCAGCAGTGGGGGCGGGACCAGCAGACGTACTCCTCGAGCGTGGACATCCGCCCGGACTGGGCGGTGCTCGAGCAGATCCAGCTCGCGGGTCTCACGAAGATGCAGCACGTCAATGGCGAGAAGGGGGCGACGCTCGAGGCGGAGACGCTCGCGGAGCACGGGTCGTTGCGTTGGTTCGACAAATCGTTCGATCGCCTCACGCCGAAACTTCCCGCGGAGCTTCAGAAGACGAAGCTGATGCACCACCGCGTCACCACGAGCGAGGACCCGACGCTGTGCGAGCTCGCGGAGAAGAACGCCGGGAACGTGTTCGCGACCGGGGACATCGTCGCGGCGATCATGTGCGCCGCGCGGAGCGTCTACGGGTGGGACCTCGTCGTCACGAAAAAAGACGGCAAGCTCTTCTTCGACAAGCGCGACGAGGGCAACTTCGACATGCTCACGGTCAGCGAGACTGGCCAGGAGCTCATCACGGACGAGAAGGACAACATCAACGGCGTTCCTCAGCTGAGCGCGGAGTCCACCGCGGCGGATCACGATTACTCGCAGCAGGCGTTGGACCTCTCGGAGAAGCCGCTCTCGTTTGGCTCGCCGTCGCCGCTAGCGGGGGACGACGCCGCGCCGGTGGGGTACCGCTACCGGAAGTGGGCGGTCGCGCCGGGCATCACGCTCGTCGCGCGGTGCGAGTTCAACGGCGTCGTCGAGAGCAAAGGCTCGCGCGCGCTGCTTCAGATTCGAGCGCTCACGGAGTACGATTCGAAAATCACGGGCGTGGACTGGCGGCAAAAGATCGAGACGCAACGCGGCGCGGTGATCGCCACGGAGCTGAAGAACAACGCGAACAAGCTCGCGAAGTGGACGTGCCACGCGTTACTCGCGGGCGCGGACCAGATGAAGCTCGGGTTCGTGACCAGGACGCATCCGAAGGACCCGGGGCATCACGAGATCGTCAACACGCAGACGTACAAGCCGAAGGATTTCGCGCAGCAGATCAACCTCACGGAGGGGAACATGTGGGGCGTGTTCAAGAGCATCGTGGAGTCGTGCATGAAGATGGAGGACGGGAAGTATTTGCTCGTGAAGGACCCGAACAAGCCGATCATCCGGACGTACGAGGTGCCCTCGGACGCGTTCGAGGACGACTACGCGGACGAGCCGCTGCAGTGATGACGAGACGAGGGGACGGACGCGAACGGGGCGGGGGAGGACGAGAGAGGCGCGCGGGGGGATCGGGGCGCGGCGGCGCGCGTTCGTTCGATCCGTTGTAAACAAACGAGAGAATGCATTTTACCCTCGAACGATGCGGCATCTACCAAACTACAGTATTAATTTTAACTACGAAACCTTCGCGACGCGACCGATCGACGACGCGCGCGGAGACGGCGCGCCCGCCGCCTACTCGTCGTATCCCAAATCTTTGAACCAATTCCCCCACCGCGCGCGAACCACCTCCTTTGCCTCCTCGCTCAGACGCGCGTGCGCGTTCATCTTGAAATCCCTCAGCGACCCGGCGTACGACTCGATCGCGGGGCGGATGCTCGCGAAGTTCGCGCTCCACCCTAACGCGTCGTACAGCGCCCGCAGCGTCCCGAGAGGGTCTTTATTCAGTTCGTCGAACCGCACTTCGTGCTTGTTCCCTTTCTTCACCTTTCGAATGTCCCTCTCGTACGCGTCGTGCAGATACTCGCCCTGATACAGGATGAACTCCTGCACGTCCTCCGCGCTCGGGACCTGGAAGTAACACTGCCAGTAGTACGCGTCCGCCATGTGCACCGCGCTCTGAAACACCTCGTACGGGTTCCGATGGATAAAGACGAACTGCGCCTTGGGAAACATCTCGCGCAGGACGTCGACGCGCGCGGTGTGCACGGGCGACTTCAACAGCAGCCTCTTGCGCTTCCCCCCCGCGGCGTACTGCGTCTTTCGCAGGAAATACAGAAACGACTCCTTCCACCGCGCGATCTCCGCGCTCGACGCGCCGTCCCTCATGCTGTACCACCGCCGAAACAGCGCCTCGCGTTTGGGAAACATCAGCGGCATGTACGGCGACGCGCCGCCGCTGAGCTGATTCGTCGCCACCTCGTCCTCCTGCGGGGTGTCGTGCGATAACGCCATGTTGTCCATCGGCCGCGTGTCGTCCATGATCGCGCCCATGAACGGCGCGAGCCAACGGCAGGAGAGGAAACCCGAGGGGAACCCCACGCTGAACGTGGTCGCGAACGCGAAGGACGGATCGCGAGAGAGCAGGTTGTGCAGATGCGTCGTCCCCGTGCGCGGGTGGCCGAGGATAAACACGGGCTCGTCGTTCAGCTCCTGCGACGCGATCGCGCGGCCGTAGAGCACAGAGTCCGCGATCGCGCCGATCGTGTTGACGAGCGACATGATCGTGAGGAAGATCAGGCGCGGGAAGTACGTCGCGATCTCGACGTGCGACCCGTGGTCGCGCATGAGACGGATCCACTGCGGCGTCGTCACGCCGGAGAGCGGGTGGTTCTTCACGCTGAAGAAGTGGCGCGGGCGGTGCGGGATCACGACCGGCGACGACATCGCGCGGGCGCTGCTGCTAGGGCTGATGACGCGCGCGCGGCGCCGCGCGCGATCGAAGTGCGGAAGATCGTCACGATCGCGATCACGGCCATGACTTCTTCAGCAGCTTCGGACGCATCGCGCCCAGCTCCTTCTGGTAGAAGACCGCGCAGTCGCTCACGCAGCGCTCGAACTGCGACTGGTTCTGCGTCGTCGCCTGCTTGTCCTGGCACTGCTGCACGCATCGCTGCACGCGGTGTTGAAACTCCTGGAGCTCGCTCATGACCGCGGCCTCGTGGCGCTGCAGCGGCGCGCTGCACTGGGAGAGGCAATCGTGGAACTCCGCCTGCGTCGTCGCTCGCGCCTCCGTGCACTTGATCGAGCACTGGAACACCTGCTTCTGCGACGGACGGAACACCTTGTGATCGAGCTCGTCCATGAGCGACGAGAGCTTCGTCTGGAGGTTCTGGACCTCCTTGATCTCGATCCCGTTGGCCATGGCGTCGGAGTCGTGTCGCGCGATTAAATGTGACGACACGTTGGAGAGAACGGCCGGGTCGTCGTCGACGCGTTTCTGCCTCCGTGGTCAGTCGGGCGCCGCGCGCGGCACGCGACTCGAGGGGACGTCATGGGGCGACGGCGCGGCCGCCGGCGCCCCGCGGCGGCGGCGGCGGCGGCGGCGTCTCCGCCATCCGGTCCGCGCGAGGACGACGACCTCGAAGCGCCGCTGCTGCGCGCGGAGGAGGAGGAGGAGGAGGAGGAGAGGGACGAGATCCGCTCGAGAGAGACGAAGCGCGTCTCGTTCGAGGAGACGCGCGCGGACGACGACGACGGCGAGGACGACGAAGCCGCGGCGCTCACCGCGCCGCTGCTCGGGGTCTCGAGAGACGCGGACGTCGTCGACGTCGACGACGACGCCGCCGCCGCCGACGACGACGACGACGACGCGGAGAACGTGCCGTACGACGACGACGACGACGACGACGACGCGGAGAACGTGCCGTACGACGACGCGCGAGAGCTCCGCGCGATATGGACGCTCGGGTGGCCCATGTTCGTGAGCTACTTCTGCCGCATGGCCATGGCGTCCACGGACGCGATCATGGTCGGTCACTACAAAGGAGGGAAACACTCGCCCGGCGACTACCTCGCCGCGGCGGCGCTGAGCGACATGCTCACGACGCTCCTCGTCGTCCCTCCGCTGGCGTTCAACCAGGTCTTGAACGCGTTGTGTGGGCAAGCCGCGGGCGCGGGCGCGAAGCGCGTCGCGGGCGTCTGGCTGCAGCAGAGCGTCTTCTGGCTCGCGGTGACGATGACGCCGACGCTCGTCGGGTTCTTCTTCGTGAAGGACGCGCTCCTCGGGCTCGGGTTCGACCCCGCAATCAGCGCGCTCGCGGGCGAGTACGCACGGTGGAACGTGTTCTGGCCCGTGCCGAACGGCTGGTATCAGTGCATGCGGTTTTATTTCCAAGCCGTCGGGCGCCCGAGGCCGGCGATGTACAACGGCGTCGCGTTTCTATTCGTCAACGCGCTGCTGAACTGGGTCTTCGTCTTCGGAGGGCCGTTTCGGTACCTGCGCGAGAGCCGCGGGCGGTGGGAGGGGTTCGGTTTCGTCGGCGCCGCGATGTCGCTGTCGTGTTCGCGGTGCGCGCAGCCGCTGGCGTACTGGTACTACATGTTCGTCAGGAGGAGGGCGCACGAGAGGTATTGGCCGCGCGGGGGGTGGTCTTTTCGACACCACACGCGCGCGCGCACGGTCGAGTTTTTACGGCAAGCCGCGCCGCTCGTCGGGACGCTCGTCTTCGGCGTCGTCGTCGGCCAGGCGACGACGCTTCTCGTGTCGAAGCTCGGCACGGACGCGGTCGCGGCGACGAGCGCCATCTCCGCGGCGACCGTCGTGTGGTCCGGCGCGATCAACGCGATGTTTTCCATGGTCATCGCGGTCCGCGTCGGATATCATCTCGGCCGCGGCGACGGCGACGCCGCGCGGCGCTCGTTTTGGTTGTCCACCGCGGTCGTGTCCGCGACGCTCGTCGCCGTCGTAATATTCGTCGCGCCGTTCGCGGAGCCGGTGCTGTCGCTCGCGACGAGCGATCGCGTCGTCGCGAGGGACGCCGCGAAGGTGCTCCCCGTCGCGCTACTCGCGACGACGTTGGGGGTGTTGAACAGTCTGTGCACCGGAGGCGTCTTCTCGGGGCAAGGGAGGCAGACGCTGGTGACCGTGCTGTCGTTCTTCGTAGACATACCGCTGAGCGTCGGCGGCGTCGCGGCGATGATCTTGGTCTTCAAGACGAACTTGCGCGGCGTGTACGCGTACGGCTGCGCCGCCGCGGCGTTGGAGCTGCTCATAGCGTACGGGTTCGTGTGGTCGTCGGATTGGAAAAAGTACGCCTCGGACGCGAAGGCGAGGCAGGCGGCGGCGGCGCCCGGGGAAGACCCGCCGCGGGAAGAGAGCCGGGAAGAGCGCGGGCGCGGCGAGTCGTCGCGTCGATCGATCGCATAGTTAGTAGTGAGTAGTATAACAATGACACGCGTACAGTACAGTACGTCGTTTATGCGCGCGCGTCCGTCTAAAACGCCGCCTGCCACGTCGGCTCCATGCGGCACAAGTTCCGCGGGTTGATCGCGGCTTCGACGAGGTGAATGACCCCCTTTTGCACGCTCGAGAGCTGCTCGCCGCCGCCCATCCGCGGCGGCGTCGGCGCGATGCACGGCAGCCGCTTCAACACCTCGTCCACGTTCGCCCTCGCCATCGCGCGCACGTCCGCGGGCGTAGGCCCGAGCGGCGTCGCGTTCGACCCCGCCGCCGGGGTCATCCGTCGCCACGGCCAGCACATGAGCTGATCGCGGAAAAACAAGAGAAGCCGCGTCTCGAGGCTCGTCCCGGGCGCGGCGCACGCCTGCGCGGCGGCGGCCATCGACGCGACGAAGTCGCCCTTCACCCCGAACGGCGTGAAGAACGTGTGCAGGTTCCGCGTCAGGCGGAACGGCACCGGCTCCACGAACTCGGTCATCCCTTTGCTGTCGAACGCGGGGTGGAAATCGAGCATGAAAACCTTCCCGGTGTTCTTCGCGAAGAGAATCTTTTGCGGCGTGCGACCGCCGATCCGCAGCAACGCGGATATGAAACACGACAGCGCCATCTCCTGACACATCTGCCGCTTGAACGTCCACAAGTGCGACCCGGTCGGGAGCGTCTTGTACATGAACTGCGAGAAGATGTTCTCCGTGACGTGCTGCTGGCACACGTCCGAGAACGCCTTGAGTCTCAGGTTCAAGACGTTCTCCGCGCCCGTAACCTTGCCCGTCACCGCGTCGTCCAACGCGGCTTTAAACGCGCTGATCGGCGCGTCCGGCTCGCGGCCGTACCTCGCGCAGTTGATCTCGTACACCTCACCGTACGTCCCGTGCGCCGCGTCGTCCTCCATCAGACGCACCTGCGGCCAGACCGGGACCACCGCGGGGGTGTAGTAGCACAGCCCGCGGCGTCGCGTCTCGACATGGTGCGCGAGCGAGTGATTCAGCGAACGCAAGAGTTGGAGCATCCGCTCCTCGCCTCTCGCCGCGGGCGTGAGCGAGGTCTGCACGAGGAACCGTCGCTCGTTCCCGTCCGCGCCGAGGAACGTGAGGCACCGGTACGACGACCCGTGTCTGCGAACGACGTGCACGTCCGCGCCGATGCGTTCGAGCTTCACGAAGCGATCGACGGAGGGAAGCTCCGCGTCGCCGTTGTGCTGCCCGGGGACCTCAACCTCCGCGAATCGCATCCCGCGCAGCGCGGGGGACTCGTCCTCGAGCCTGAGCGTCGTCGGGAGTCGGTCCTCGACGTCGCTCTGGAGCTGTCGTTTCCAGCGCTTCAAGCGCTCGATGAGCTCGTGCAGCGCGGTGGGGAACGTCGGCTGCTCCGGGTCCAGGTCGCGTTCGTAATCCGCCTTGTACTCCGCGACGAACTCGGTGTGTTTCGTGCTCGTGTCCGCGCTGAAGCACGCGCGGCACACCCCCGTGAGCTCCTTCTTGAAGCTCGCGGGGACCTCCGCGGTCGTCGCGGTCGGGTACTTGTAACACCGATGAAGGAGCGTGTACACGACGACGAGGAGCCTCTCCTCGGGGGAAGACGCGAAACGCGCGCCGAGTTCGGAGAGAAGCACTTCCAGCTCCGCGACGAGGTGCGAGTGCTTGTGCCTCAGGCGTTCCATGACCTCCTTCGCGCCGTCGAACGCGGTGCCCGCCTCGTTCGCCGCCTGCGCGGCCGCCTGCGCGGCGGTCTTGTCCGCCTTGGCGAGCGAGAACGCGGCGACGGCTTCCTCGCTCGCGTCGTTTTCGTTAAACTTTTGCGCCGCCGCGGAGGACTCTTGCGCCTTTTGCGCGAGCGCGCGCGCGGTTTGCGTCACGCGCGTCGCCGCCTCTCTTCGCTCTAAGAGGAACGTCCGAAGCGGGCAGTACATCGCCTGCGGGTGTGCCTGCGCGAGTCGCAAGAGCAGCGCCTTCGCGTGCGGGGCTTCGCGATTCAAAAGCGAGAGCAACAGCTGCGGGACGTACGGGATCCACACCCAACGTTGAATCGCGTCGAGGTGCTTCGCGAGCGCTCGCCCCACCGCGGCGGTGTGATCGGAGAACGCGAGCTGATGCAACACGTTCACGAGCTCGTGGCGGTACCGCTGCGGCCCGTGCTTCGCGGCTTGTAAGTAACACGTCGCGGCGTACTTGGCCCACCGCGCGGCTTCCTCCGCGTTCCCGGGGCCGGAGCCGCTCGCCGTGGGCGCGACGCCGGACCCGGCGGCGCCGGAGCTCGACGCCGCCGCGGTAGCCTGGCGCGAGCAAAACTCGCCCCAGGAGATCCACGCCTTGCTGAGCTGCTTGCACAGGGACAACGACGTCGCGTACGACGCGTGCGCGCCGTCGCCGTCGCCCATCCTCTCTTGAAACAGCGCCTTCAGACGGAACAGCTCAGCCTTGTGATGCGCGTGGAAAAAGTCCAAAGACGTCCCCTCCAACGCGTTCAGCCCCGTAACCGTCTCGCCCTCCATCTCTAGGCACGCCTTGCTCTGCTCTCGCAGCTTCGAGAACGCCTCCTGGACTTCGATGTGCCCCTGCTGCTGCGTGAGGATCGCGTTCGCAGCCTCGCCCATGCGATGCCGCCGCGCGGTCCCCGCGAGCTTGTTGATGCCCCACGCGCGGTCGCGCAACCCGAGCTGATCCAGCTGGTGCCCCTGATGCACGAGCTGCGGGTGCGCCTCCACGAGCCCCTTCGCGGCCGCGGCGATGACGCCGTACATGTACCCGCGCCACGTCAGCACTTCGTTCCACTGCGGCAGCGGGTCCCAGCGGTTCGGCGTGCGCAGTCGCCACGTCTCCATCGTGTCTTGGATCAGCGTGCGCGCGTGGCCGGGGTTCGGATGCTGCGGCCGCCTCGCGTTGGCGAGCTCGACCAAGATGCGCGTGGACTCTTGCAGCTCCACGATGGCGTGGAACGAGTGCAGGACCGGGACGTGCGCGCTCGCGCCCGTCTCCGGGAGCTTCCACCACCGGTCGAGAAGCAGCTTGACCGCTTGTTTGCAGTACTGCTCCGCGTCGTTGACCCGTCCGCTGTCGAGCGCGTTGTACACGCGCACGATGTTGATCTCCGCGGTTTCCTCAACTTCGGACGTCGCCGCCGACGCGGGGAGGAGGTCTCGGACCGTGTTCCAGTCGTTCATTCGCCACGCGCTGTGCAGCTGCAGCTCGGTGTGCTCCACCGCGCGAGAGAAGTCGGAGATGAGCTCCCACTGGTTCAGCTGCTTCGCGCTGTTCAGCCAGTTCGTCTCCCACAGGCACAGCTCCGTCTTCGTCACCCCGGAGACTTGCCCCGCGCTCGCGCGTTGCATCCCGCGGAAAAAGACGTCCTGCGCCTCTTGCCAGTGCCCGTGCTGCGTCAACGCGAGCCCCGCGCGGGTGATGTCCGACGTGCACCGCTGCCGCCACAGACCGACAAGGACGTCTTGTTCGCCGAGGAGGCGATACAGCTCCGCGAGCGCGTCGAAGCACCGCGCCTCTTGCGGGTACCGAACGACGTGGTTCTCGAGAAGCGCGATTGCGATGTGCCACGCGTTGTACGTCTTTCCGAGGTACTTGATGAGCTCGCTCGGTATCTTCGGCTGCGGTTGCGACAACGATATGCCCTCGAGGAGGGCCTGGACGACGTTCGGCCGCACCGCGGCCTGTCTCTGGTGGTACTCCTTGGAGAGCAGCGCGATCATCGGCTTGGCGAGCGTCATCTGTTCCTCGCGTTGGAGCGTCGCCCACACGATGGGAAACACGAGAACCCAGAGGTAGTACGCCACGTGCGCGTTTCTGGTCGCCACCTCGCGCAGCGGCGCGACGAGGTCGCTCACTCGCAGCGTCTCGATCTTCGTCAGGAACGCGGCGTGACGGTCCAGCAGCGCGGCGGTCTTCTCCAGCGGCGCCGGGCCGGCGTTCTTCGGCCGCGGCGGGCACTCGGGCGGCGGCGTCGTCTTCGGGTCGTCCCCGGCGGGGAGCAGCGACGGGATCTGCGCGCTGTTCGGCGCGAGCGTGATCTTCTCCTCCTCCGCGAGGATGGAGAGGATCAGATCGAGGCCTTGCTTCAGCCAGAACGTGTCCGCCATCGCGTCCCACTCCTGCCCGGCGAGGATGTACTGCAGACGGTGGAACAGCGTCTTTCCGACGGCGGCGTGGTAGAGCTCGAAAAATTTCGCGCGGAGCTTCGGGTGCCGCGTCCGCAACCCGAGGAGGTGGTTCCTCTCCACCTTGACGAAGACTTCCTGTCGCAGCGCCATCGCGTGCGCGCCGCCGGACGCGCACAGCGCGTGGAGCGTTCCGAGAAGTTTCTCCTCCCACTCCGCCGTCTGCGTGACTTCGCGCCCGAGACGCGTGAGGTGCGCGAGCTTGCTGAGAAACAGCACGGTTTCCTTCGCGCTGAGCGACCCGGGTCGGTTCGGATCGGGCGCGTCCGGGTCCGGGACGGCGGGTTTCGCGTCCGAATCCGGCGCGTCCGCCGCCCGGGAGGCCTTTCCGCTCGCGTCGCCGCCAGTGCCGGTGGATTTCGATTTTTCCGCGGCGCCGTCGTCCTTAGGTTCCGCCGACGCGTCGTTCGCGTCGTTCGCGTCGCCGTCGCCGCCCTTCTCCTCCCCGGGCTTGACCTTCCCGCCCGCGCCGCCAGGTTTCTCCTTCCCGCCCTTGGGCTTGTCCGCTTCGCCGTCGCCGTCGTCCTTCTCGTCGACGTCCATCGCGTCCGCACCGCCGCCGTCGCCGCCCGCGCCCGCCGCCGCCGCATCCGCGGCGTTCGACGCCTCCGCGTCCTGGGTCTCCGCCTTGAGCGCGACGACTCCGACGTCCGTCGGAATCGCCGCGGCGGCGCCCGTCGCGCCGGGCGTCGCGCCGAGGACGGTGTCCCCGGCCCACCCTTTCAGCGCGTCGAGCGTCGCCATCAACACCGCGCCGTGCGTCGCCTGGTCGTTGATGAGCTGCAGGAGCATCCTCAAGAACAGCTGCTTGTGCTCGCCCCCCGCGGGGATGACCCGAGACGCGATCAGCCGCACGCACGCCGCCATGCAGTGCGCGACGGAGCCGTACTCCGGCGTCGGCACCTGAGGCTGCTCCCCCGGCGCGAGCCTCTGCGCCGGGTGCGGCGGCGGCACCTGCCCGGCCGCGCTCGCGGTGTTCAGCTCGTGCGTCAAGCGGCTCAGAAGCTTAATCAAGTGCGGGAGGTAGCGATCCGCGACGCGGCGTTGCCGCTCCGCCAGCGCTGCGACGCACGCGAGCACGCACGCGAGGCTCGGGTTGGGCGCGCTGACGTTCGGCAACGCCGGGTTGCCGGAGATGGCCGCCGCGACGTGCTTAGCGCAGAGTTCGTCCATGCGGTGCTGCAGCACCTTCGTCTCCGGCGCGGGGACGCCCTTCTCCCCGGGCGCGGCGCCCTTCGGCGGCGGCGGGAACATCGCGCGGCCCAACGCCTTGGCGAGCGCGTCGTGCGTGTTTTTCCGCGTCGACGCGAAGCACGGCTCGAGCATGGACGCGACCTGCGGGGCGTTGCCGCGGATGAACTCGTCCCCGCAGCCGCACTCGAGCGCGATGTTGAACACCGCGAGGCCGGTGGACAGGGTGCTCGTCGCGTCGCCGCCGCTCGCGGTGGAGCTCGCGAGGAGGCGTTCGATGAAGCCGAACTTGATGTTCGCCTTCGGCCACGCCGTCAGCGCTTTGCGAAGGAGGGAGACGGCGCGCGCGTGCAACGCGATCATCTCCTTGTCCTTGCTCTCGCCCGTGAGGAACGCCATGCGGACGAGGAAGTTGACGAGGATCTCGCACATCGCCGGCGCGGGCTGGAACTCGTCCGCGTCCGGGGACATCGACACCGCGGGCGCGGCGACGGACTTGTCGCTCTTGCCGGCGGTCTTGTCGTCCCCGAGCTCGATGTCGTCCGCGTTGGCCATGACGGCGTCTTCGTCGTCTTCGTCGTCGTCGTCCGTCGCGGCGGATCGGCCGCGGCGGCGGGACGCGCGGCCGCCTTCGCCCTTGGATTTCTTGTCGCCCTTGGCGGCGGCGTCTTTTTTGTCCGTTCCCGAGGCGTCGCGGCCGCGTTTCTTGCCCGCCTTCTCGGGTGGCTCCTCCTCCTCTTCCTCGTCGTCCTCCTCCTCCTCCTCCTCGGGCTTGTCCTCGAGCGCCGCCGCGGCGGTGCGCTCGACGCGCTGCTCTTCCCACTGCAGGATGAGCTCGACGAGGGAGATGGACAACACTCGGTTCTCCGGCGGCGACGACGACGGCAACCCGAGCCTCGAGAGCGAGTTTACCATCTGCGGCACGAACTGCGCGCGGGACGCGTAAAAGTGCTTCTCGTGCGTGTGAATCAAGTTCCAGACGTGAATCAAGTGCGGCAGCGAGTGCCCTTCCTCGACGAGAATCTTCTTCGTGTATCGAATCCAGATCGGGTACTTGTGGTCGCCCTGCGGCAGCCGCTTCGGGAGCGCGGGCGTGAGCGCGCCGAGCGCCTGCCGCACGAGTTCCTTCGCCTCGGGCTGGCACGCGCGCAAGAGCGCGACGAAAACCTGCAGCACGATCTTCTCCGGGGCTTGGTACGCCTCGAGGAAATGGCAGACGTTCACGAACGCCCACTGCTTGCTGCCGCTGTCCTCGCTCTTGAGGTGGTTCCACCCGAACTTGATGAGCTCCTTGCGATGCGACACGAGCTCGTCCGGGAGGTTGCGAATCAGCAGCGTCGTCATCCGCAAGAGTTGGATTCGAAGCGGCTCGCTGTGCGCCGGGGAGGACTCCTCGTCCGCCGTCTCGAGGAGGTCGACGACGATCATGTTCACCGCGTCTTCGGTGATTACCTTCTTCGCGTCCTCCATCGCGTTCGCGTCCGTCGCGACGTTCTTCAGCGTGTGCTCGAGCATCGGCATGATGACGAGTCTCAACGCGGAGACGAGCTCCGGGGCGGTGAGCGACTGCTCTTTGAACGCGTTCAGGAAGTGCATCAGGACGTCGTGTTTCTCCTCCGGGGTGTACGCCGCGGCGACTTCTTTCTTGTAAAACTCCTCGAGAAACGTAAAGTCCACGCGCGTTTTCGTGTCGAAGATGGATAAGACGTCGAACAGCGCGCCGACTTGCGCGCGGTCGCTCCGCGCGACGTTCACGAAGCACTTCGCGAGCCTCTTGGACTCGAGCAGCTCCGGGAGCGCGAGCATTTCTTCGCTCTTGAGCCGCTCCGCTCGCGCTTCGGACCGCCACCGACCCCAGAGCACCGAGACGAGCTCGGGCTGCGTGTGCAGCCACTCCGGCATGTGCTTCGCGAGGACGTTGATGAGCTTCAAGCCGTTGTACGCGTTCAGGTCGCCGCCGCCGCCGACGCCGCTGAGGCCTTCGCTCGCGGCGGCGTCCGCGGCGGCGTTCGCGCCCGCGTTGGGGCGCGGCCACGTGAACGCGGCGGCGATGATCTTGTTCGCGCTCTTCGCGAGCTCCTCCCGCAGGGGCTTCCCTTCCTTCTCCATGCGGATCATGTCCAAGAGACGGAAGAAAAAAGCCGGCTGCGAGAGCCGCGCGAGGAAAAAGTCCACCGTCGCGGGGGCGTACCGCGACAAAAACTTCGCGAGCGGCTTCCGGTACAGCGAGTTTACCTCCGAGTGCACGCCGCTCTGCGGCAGCGCTTGCTCGAGCTGAATCGTCAGCATCACGAGCGGCTCTAAGAATTTCCCCGCGGCTTGCGGCAACAAGTGGAACAGGTTGATCATCGCCGCGGCGATCTTGAAGTCCTTCGGCGGCGGTCGCGCCTGCGTCTGTTGCCCCCCGGGCGCCACGGCTTTGTTATCCGGCTCGAGCCACCTTCGGAGGTGCTCGAGGAGCTTCTCCCCGAGCGTCGGGTTGAACCAGTTGGACAAGAGCTCCAACAGTCGCTCGAGGCCGACGAGCAGCGGCATCGTAAGGTTTTTATAGTGCGCGAGGTTCACGAGAATCGGCCGCAGGCTCGACTGAAGCAGCTCCTTCGACAGCGACTGCTGTTGAATCACGCGTTTCAAACCCTCTTTCGCGATGTTCACCACCTCCGCGCTCCGCGACGTGAGCGACTTGAAGAACATCGTGATGATCCGCTGTCTGAGCTGCGCGAGCTGCTCCTGCCCCGGCGGCGGGGTCTTGAGCTCTTGAAGCGCCATGACGCTGCACATGAGGCGAATGCACGCCGCGCGCAACGCGTGGAGCTTCTCCGACGCGCCCGGCTCCGTCTTCAGCGTCGAGGAGCACCAAGCGAATGTCGGAGTTGAAAGGCGTCAGGTGGAGTTGAAAGGCGTCGAGGGCGGGGATTGAAAGCGAGGGGTGGGCGGAGAGACACGCCGGGAAAAGTCCTTAAGGATCGGCGTTCACCACGCGAACGCGGTCGTATGGGGACCAGTGTATAGAACGCGCCTTCAGCGTGCTCGGGTCGTCGTTCTCCGCCACCGCGAGCGCCTCTTGAAGGACGCTCACGAAGTTCGCCTGCGCGCTGATCTTGATGAGCGGCTCCGGGGTCGCGGAGACGCAAAAGTTCAGGATGTGCACCACCTGCGTCTGCACGTGCACGTGCCGCGAGTGCAGCGGCCGCGACAGCAACGACGCGACGTGCGTCGTCTTGACGTCCAAAACCTTCCCCACGTCGAGCCCGCTCCGCGCGGCGAGCCCGCGAATCGCGCGCTCCACGACCGGACGCACCGTGGGCGACGACGACGTGCTGAAAAGCTCCTCGCTCAGGACGCCGATCGCAGCCTCGAGCCCGGCGGGGGCGTCGTCGCCGCGGAGGATCACGCCCTCGGGCGTCGCCGCCTCCAAGACGCGGTGAAAGGCGTCCGTCGCCGCGCGCACTTCGCTCACCGCGTGCGGCGGCAGCGATCGCATCGCGCGCAGGAGCGCCTGCAGCACCCTCGGGAGCTGCGGCGTCAGCGCGGAGATGGGGAGGACGCGCGAGAGCGCGTCGATCCCGCCGACGCCGCCGACGGTCGCCTGCCAGCTCTTCTTGAAGCAGCAGTGCATGAGACGAGGGAGGAGCTCGGTGACGAGCGATCGGAGCGCGGGGGGGATCGGGGCGTTGAGCGCCGCCGCCGCCGCGGCGTCCGCGTCGGCGTCGCGGTCGTCCTTCTCGTTCGCCGCCGCCGCGTCTTTCGCCGCCTTGTCTTCGGCCGCGGCGTCCTTTGCTTTTTCCTTGTCCTCGTCCTTATCCTCGTCGTCGGCGTCGTCGTCTTCGTCGTCGTCGTCGCCCTTTTTGCTCTTTTTCCCGCCCTTTTTCGCTGGGGACTTGTCCGTCGCCTTGTCCCCCTTCTTCTTCGCGTCGTCGTCCTTGACGTCCGCGTCGCCGCCGTCCGCCGCGCCCTTCGCGTCCGCGTCGTCGTCGCCCGAGTTCGAGCTCTTCGCCCCCCGAAGCGCGCCCTCTTTCTTCGCCTTCTCGCGCGCGGCTTTCGCCTCGGCTTCCCTCTTCGCCGCCGCCTCGGCCGTCTCCACCGCCTCCCTCGCCTGCGCCGCGTCCTCCTCCGTCACGCCGACGACCGCGGGGTCGCACGCGAGCGTCATGACCGCGTCGATGAAAATCTTCACCGCGCGCATCGCGGCGTCGACGTGCGGGCGCTTGCCGGACTCGAGCGCGTCCATGAGGGCGTCGAGGAAGAGGCACGCGTCGAGCTCTTTCAGCGCCGCCGCCGCCGGTCGTTTCTTCGCCGGCGTCGCGTCGTCCGCGTCCGCCGCGGTCTCGTCGTCGTCCTCCTCCTCCTCGGACTCCGGCTCGTCTTTCTTTTTGGCGCTGCTGCGACCGCGGCGACCGCCGCGCTTGGACGCGGACGCCTTCTTCCCTTCCTCCTCCTCCTCCTTCTCCGCGTCTTGTTTCTTCTTCTTCGCCGCCGCGGCGGCGGCGGCTTTGCGTTCCTTGGCGACGGCGGCGCCGCTTCGTCCGCTCCCGCCGGGCTGCAACGGCGCCATCCCGGACACGAACAGCATCGCGAAGTGCTCCGCGACGGCGTCGACGAACCCGTCGTTCGCCTTCTTCAGCGTCGGGTCCGCCTCCGCGGCGACGACGGTCGTGAGCAGCTGCTTGAAGACGTTCTGTTCAGCCATGAGCTGCGTTTTCGTCTTGTTCCCGAGCTGCGCGGCTCTTGATCCCGCGGCGGCGTCCGCGTCCGCGCCGTCGCCGCCCTTCCCGTCGCCGTTCGCGTCGTCCTTGTCTCTCCCGGCGTCGTCCGTGAACCACCCGGCGACGACGCCCTCGAGCGCGTTCTTGATCTCGGTCTGGCCGGGCGCGGTCTTCACCGCGCCGCCGCTGAGGTTCAACACGCTCGCCAGGCACGCGCGTAAAAACGACAGCGCCTGACGACGATGCTCCACGAGCGCCTCCGCGCCTTTCAAGTTTGGCACCGGCGGCGCGGCGAGGATCGTCTTCATCAGCGCGATGCACCGATCGAGCGGGACTAAGAACGACGTCTCCGGTTTGAACGTCAGGATCAACCGCAGGCCGTGTTCCGGATTCGGCTTCGCCTCCAGCTCCAACGGCTCGCGAAGGAAACACCGCGACCGACCGCCGAGCTTACCGAGCATCTGCAACGCCTTGGCGCCGAACGGCGCGCCGGACTGCTGCGGCTTGAGCAGCGCCCACAGCGCGAGCATGAGCTGCGGCTCCACCTCCGCGATGCACGGATCCAGGAAATCCGGATTCAGCGAGTCGACCCAAAACTCCAACGTGCGAAGGCCGAGGAGCTGCAGCTCGCTGCTCGTCGACTTCAACGCGCGAAGCAACGGGTGCGCCAGCCGCGGGAGATGCGGCAGTATGCTCGACAGCCGCGCCGGCAACGTCAAACACAGCTCCACCACCGTGTCCGAGAGCTCGTGCGTGTCCGGGCCGTGTAGCATCGCGAGCAGCGTGTCGAGACACGGCTGTAACACGGGCACGACCTCTCGGTACAGCAGATCGAATTTCGCCTGCGCGAGCGCGCGAAACAGGTAGCGCAGCAGACGCACGTACGCGGACGGATCCTCCACCTCTTTCAGCGCCTTCAGACACGCCTCCACGAGCGGGACGACGTGCGGAGACAGCACCGCCTCGCAGCTGCTGTACTTGGACACCGCGTGCATGAGCAGCGAGAAGAGTTTCAAGACGAGCTGAGACTGCGCCGTCGACGGCTCGGCGAGCGCGTCGAGGCGATCGCGAACGAGGTGCGTCGCTAACGCGTCCGCGAAGGACCGGCCCAACGCGGTGGACTGCAGGAGCAAGTGCGGGAGCTGGACCATCGGCGCGAGCTCGTACGGCTCGCCGCCGCCGAGGAGCGCGTCGAGCCTGAGGCAGATGACGTCGAGGAAGTTGCGCGGGTCCAGCACCGCGAGCGCCTCCGCGAAGTGCGTGCACATCTCCGCGCACTCGGTGCCCTGGTACAACGCGAGACACCGCACGCCGTTGGCGACGAACCCGGACGCGCGTCGGAGCTCGCCCTCTCTGAACCCTTTCGCGATCGAGGACCCGGACGCGTTCTGCTGCTGCGCGCTGCCGCTGTGGAAGTTCGTGATGGACCACAGGAGGGTCTTCATCCCGATCACCAGCGTCTTGACGAGCGCCTTGGTGTCCGCGAGGCGCTTGATGGCCTCCGCGGGGGTGTGCACCTTGCCTCCGTACCCGATGAGCTCGGGGTACTTTGGTTTCGCTGCGGCGCCGTCGCCGTCGCCGTCGCCGCCTTTCTTCTTACCGTCGGCGTCGTCCGCGTCGTTCGCGTCCTTGCCGTCCTTGTCGTCGTCGTCGTCGTCGGACTCGCTCTCCTCGCGGGCTCGGCCTTTTCTCGCCGCCGCGCGGCCGCCTCGCGTCGGTTTTTTCTTCGGCTTTTCCTTTTCCTTTTCCTTCTCTTTGGGCTTCTCCGCCGGCTCGGATTTCACGGCCGCCTCCGCGGCCGTCGAGGTCGCCGTGCCCGTCCCCGGCGGCGTCTTCGTCGTGATGCCGAGCGCGAGCGCGTCTTGCGCGGCTTTCGTCTCCTTCGCGATCGCGGCTTCGATGAGCTCCGCGCGCTTGGCGTTTTCGAGCAAGCCGTACACCTGCGGCCGGACCGTGCGAAATTTGCTCACGGTCGCGTCTTGTATCCGTATCAGGTTCGCGCGCGCCTCCGCAGCCTGCGTCGGGTCGTTCCGTCGTCGGAAGATGCTCTCGACGAGGTGGTGCATCAGACGCACGCACGTCATCTGGATCGACAGCGGAAGAGACGCGTCGTGGACGTTACGGCTGAACATGTACACCGCGCGTCGTATCTGCACGAGCGAGAGCTCCAGACGCATGTGGTGCACGAGCTCGGCGAGGAAGGAGTACGCCAGCGGTCGCAGCGCGTCGTAGCACGCCCTGCCGGTCCCGACGAGAACTTCGTCGTCCAGGAGCGTGTCGAGGTGCGCGTAAAATCCTCTTCTGAAATCCTGCGCGCTGAGGACGTGCCGCGTCGCGACGAGGAGCTCCTTTCGCACCGCGACGTTGTCCGGGCACGACTTTAAGAGCTCCACGATGCTGCTGCTGATCGCCTCTTGGTGCGGGAGAATGGCCTCCGCGTACCCGCGAAGGAGGTAGGTCACGAACGACACCATCTTCACTTGCGAGCCTTTCATGTCGCCGAACGCTTGGCGTAAGTGCGACGGCACCGCGCTCGGCGCCGGGCCTTTCAGCGCGATCGTCTGGACCATGAGCGGCAGTAACATCTGGATGTTCGGCGGGATGAGCCGCGCGTACAGCTGGAACAGGAGCATGATGATGAGCGGGCACTCGGTCATGACTTTGAACGATCGCGTCGAGAGCGTCTGCACGCCCGTGGGGACGGCGTCGGCGGCTAACGGTTTTACCCCGGCCGTTTCATCCCCGAACGTCGTCGTCACCGTCTCGTTCACGCCCTTGTACACCTCGCACACGAACTGCAGGAACGGCTCCACCTCGGACTCTAGGCTCGGGCGGAAGTTCCGATGAAGGTCGAAGATGATTCGAAGGCAGATGAGCGCGTTGTCCTCGTTCTCCTTCCTCAACGCGTCCATCGCGAGCTTCAGGAGCGCCTTGTCGTGCGGCCGCAGCGTCTCGTTGTGCGGCAGCCGGTTCATCATCTCGAGGATGACGTTGCGGAGTTTATGCTCCGGCCCGTCCGACGTCGTGGGCGGGACGGACTCGAGCAAGGACGTGAACGCGGGGAGGTACGCGTCTAAGAATTTCGGGTACTCGCTCCCGACGTTCACGATCTCGATCGCGTCTCGAATCTCCGTCGCGAGCGCGAGCTTATCCTTCGCGGTCTTCGCGTCCACGAGCTTCTTCGCGTGCTCCGCGAATTGACTGCGCGTCGTGAAGGGATGGGGGAGGGCGGATCAGAGCTCGACCTAACCTCGGGAGCGTGGGCGGCGGGAAAAAGTAATCCGAAAAACCGCGGCGGGCGACCGATCGATCGACGACGCGCGCGCGGCGGAGGGTTCATCGGACGATCGAGCGGGGCGCGCGCGCGCACCTCGACGTCAACATCGCGGAGCGTCCTCCACCACCGCCGGAGGCCGCCATCGCGAACGACGCGGGCCTCTCGCGCGCGAGCGGAAGTGGGCGGCGGGATGCAAAAATCGACTTTGGAAGCAGTTCCCGTACCCTAAATACGCTCGAACGATTGGCCCTGTGGCCAATTGCTGCGAAATGCGACCAATCTTTACCCGTATGGGTAAAGAGTCTGTCGATATTTCGCGTACTGTACGTACGCGACTCGTACTCGTCGACCGAAAAGAGGAGCGCGTGATGAGTCAACAATACACTCGCCCGCGCGCCACGGCGTCGTCGCGATGGACGACGCCGTCGGCGACGTCGTCGACGACGACGCCGACCGAACGGTCGTCGACGCGGTCGTCGACGCGGTCGTCGACGACGCCGTGACTCGCGCGTCGTCGCGTCCTTCGACTTCGACGTCATCAACGCCGGAACCGGCTCGGAAGAATTTCGACGCGAGCTTCCGCGAGTTCGTCGTCACGAAGCTCCAAGCGCGCGCTCGGGGGAAGTCGAAGCGCGACGCGTACGCGCGCGTACAGCGCGCCGTGCGGTGCATTCAAGCTCGGTGGCGCGAGTCCGAGCGTCGCGCACGCGAACGACGACGAGCGCATGGAGTACCTGAAGCGCGCGTGCGACGACGTGAAGTACGCGGCTGAGACGTACGCGCTCGGCGGGTCGTGCGTCGTGACGGCGAGTTGGACGGTGGAGGGGTTCGTGGAGGGGGCCGCGCGCGGGGTGTTTTTGATCGCGGAGTGGATGCGTCGGGCGTTTCACAGCGTCGAGTTGGGGGACGGGCCGGTGTTTTTGGACCCGGGGGACGTGCCGTCGTCGACGTTCGCGTGGTCGCCGGACGCCGCGTGAGTAGCGAGACGAAGTGAGTTTGCGACGTAGTACCTAAACCTAGTAGCGGCTCGAGTATTCTCTATTAGCTAGACGATCTCCTCGTCCGTTTTCTTCCTCGCGAGGTCGGCCTCAAACTTCGCCGCGATGTCCAGGTAATCCACGCGGTCCTTCGTCGCCTCCTCCGCCATAAACTCCGCCATGACCTTCTCCATGTGCCTCTGCGACAGCTCGAAACACCCCAACGACGCCGCCGTCTCGCCGTCGTCGTCCGGTATGCCAACCTCCGCGCCCTTCGACAGCAGAAGCGCGCACATCCCCGGGAGCTCGACGACGCACGCGTAGTGCAGCGGCGTCGCGCCGTCGTCGTCGCGCGCGTTGATATTCGCGCCGGCGTCGATGAGCGCCTCCGCGATGTCGATCTTATCGCCGTCCGCGGCGTGGTGCAACGCCGTGCATCCTCGCGCGTCGACGCGGTTCACGACGTCGACGACGCTCTCGTCTTCGTCGGCGTCCGCGGACGCGCGCGCGAACCCGAGCATGAGCTGTACGGAGTCCAGATCGCCGTTCTTGACGTGGCGGATGAGCGGCGACGGCGCGGACGCCGCCGACGCGTCGTCGTCGTCCGCGTCCGGGGCGTCGACGACCGCCGCCGGGCGCGAGAATACCGGTCCGCCGAACCCGCCGTCGTCGGCGTCGTCCTCGGTCCCGCCTCCGCCGCGTTCGTCGCCCGCCGCCTCCTCCTCCTCGCCCAACAGCGCGTCGACGAGCTCGACGTACGCGCCCTTGGCCTCGTCCGAGGGCATGTCCCCGAGCTTCTCCCACGCGCACCACTTGGCGTGTTTCGTCGTCCCGTCCGTCAGCACGCGCGGCTTCGCGCCGACGCATCGCCCGCGCGTCGCCTGCTTGTACAGCGCGTACGCGCGGAGCTTGTCGTCGTTCGGGACGCGCTTGAGGTTCGCGCGGCCGAAGCGATCGGACGCGGCCGCGAACGCGGCGTCGAGGTCCGCGTCGAACGCGGAGAGGAGCGCCGCCTGCGCGCGAGATCTCGCGGTCGCGTACGCGGATCCGAAGGCGGCGTCCGTCTCGCCGCCGCCGTCGCCGCCGTCGCCGCCGTCGCGCGTCGCCGCCTTGGATTTCTCGCGGCGCCGCGCGCGCGAGGACGTGAAGAACCCGATCCCCGCGCCGAGCGCGAGCGCGAGCGCGGCCCCGAGCGGCGGCTTACCCATGGACGCGCCCGGCGGCGGACGCGCGCGCGTGCGATGTTTACAAAAAAATCGTTTCAACTCAAATAAAAATAGCGGCGCCGACAGCCTATCGACGCTGAGGACGACGCTCGCTCGTCATCGTCAGTGCTCGCTCTTCTTCCGGCTCTGCGCCTTGCGCTTGTTCCCGTCCAGAATCGCCTTCCGCAGCCGAATCGCGCTCGGCGTCACCTCGATGAGCTCGTCGCTCTGCACGTACCCGATGGCCTCCTCCAAAGCGATGGCCCTCGGCGGCGTCAGTCGCGTCGTCTCGTCGTTCCCGGACGCGCGCATGTTCGTCAGCTTCTTCTCTTTGCACGGGTTCACCTCCATGCTCTCCTCACGACTGTTCTCGCCGATGATCATCCCCTCGTACACCTCCGTCTTGGGCCCCACGAACAGCGTCCCGCGCGCTTCGAGCATTCCCAGCGCGTACGTCGTCGTGGTCCCCGTCGCGGAGGACACGATGGCGCCCTTTCGCACGCGGTCCATCGACCCGCGGTAGTCGCCGTACGAGTGAAACGCGCGGTTCATCGTCCCGGTGCCGCGCGTGTCGTTCACGAACGTCGCTCTGAACCCGATGAGCCCTCTGGAGGGGGCGAGGAACTCCAGGCGGGTTTTCCCGCCCTCGCCGGCGCCGACGACCATGTCCACGAGCTCGCCTTTTCGAAGCGTCACCGCTTCGATGACGGCGCCGACGTGCTCCTCCTCCACCTCCGCGACGATCTCCTCGATCGGCTCCAGACGCTTCCCGGTCTCCGGATCGGTCTTATACAACACCACGGGCGGGGAGATGGACATCTCGAACTTCTCGCGGCGCATCGTCTCGATGAGCACGCCGAGGTGGAGCTCGCCGCGCCCTTGGACCTCGAACTTGTCCCCGCCGCTGTCCGCCAGCTGTACCACGCGCAGCGCGACGTTCGTCTCCGCCTCCGCGCAGAGCCTGTCCCAGATGTTCCGACCCGTCAGTTTCTTCCCCTCCTTCCCGCCGAGGCTGCTGTCGTTCACGCCGAACGTCATCTTCAACGTCGGCGGGTCGATCGGCGTCGCCGGCAGCGGGTCCGCGACGAGCGGCGCGCACACGGTGTCCGTCACCGTCGCCGTCGTCAGCCCGGCGACGCTGACGATGTCGCCGGCTCTCGCCTCCTCGAGCGGCGCGCGGACGCCGCCGTGCGAGGTGAAAATCTTCGTGATCCTCCCCACCTCTTTCTCGGACGACGACGACGACGCGCCGACGTCCTCCCCCGACGCAGGACGCATCGCGAGCGCCTTGACGCGGTCGCCGACTCTCGCCCGCCCGCTCGCGACGCGTCCGGTGACGAGCCTTCCCACGAACGCGTCGTGCTCGATCATGGACACGAGCATCTTGAACTCGTCCTCCTCGTCCCCGTCCGGCGCGGGGACGCGCTCGAGGAGCACGTCCAGCAGCGCGCTCATGTCGCCCTTCCCGCGGTTCTCTCGGACGCGAGCTTGCGCGTCTCCCAGATCCAGCGAGCAGACGCCCTCTCGCGCCGACGCGTACACCGTGGCGAAATCGAGCTGGTCGTCGTCCGCGCCGAGCGCGGCGAACAGGTCGAACAGCTTGCTCTCCACGGCCGCGCAGCCCTCCTCGGTGACGTTGTCTCTGTCCACCTTGTTCATCACGACGATCGGCTTGAGGCCCTTCTGGAGCGCCTTGCCGAGGACGAACTTGGTCTGCGCCATCGGCCCCTCCGTGGCGTCGACGAGGAGGAGGCATCCGTCGACGAGGTCGAGCACGCGCTCCACCTCGCCGCCGAAGTCCGCGTGCCCGGGGGTGTCGACCGCGTTCATCGTCACGCCGCGCCACGGGAACGAGGTGTACTTGCTGCTGATCGTGATCCCGCGCTCCTTCTCGAGCGCGTTGTTGTCCATGAGGCGCTCCGTCGCGACCGTCTGCGCGCCCTGCTTCATGAGCGTGTCGAGCAGCGTCGTCTTCCCGTGGTCGACGTGCGCGATGATCGCGAAGTTCCTCACGCGGCCGTGATCGACCGCCGCGTCGTCGTCCGTCGCCGCGTCCGCGCGAACCGCCGCGGAGGCGTGCGACAGCCATCGCGTCGGCGCTGAACGCGCGGCGTCGGCGAGCGATCGCGTTCTTCGCGCGAGGAACGCTGAAACGTCGGCGGCGGCGGCGGCGGACGCGAACGACGACGGCGCGAACCGCGACGTCGTCGCGCCGCCGCCGCTCGCGGCCGCGGACGCGACCCCGCGGAGAAGCGCCTCCCCGGCGCGTCGCCAGCTCATGGTGCGCGTGTGACGTCGTCGCGGACGCGCGCGATCGAGTGACGACCACGACGCGACGAGATCGCGAAACGCACTGGCGGATACGCGATATACATGAGAGGCGAAATCACCACTGTACGTCGTCGAGCGCGCGACTGCGCGACCGATGTGAGGTTATACGTAGTGATTTCGCCCCTCACACGGGAGCCGCGAGCACACGCACGACGAGAACGAGTTCGCGTTCGGAGCACGACAAACACCTCTTCGAGGAGTGCCCATCTATCTAGCGCCTACGGTATCTTCCAGTAGATCGCGACCGCGATCGCGCTCGCCGCCGCCAACGCCCGCGCCGCCCACGCCGCGCCGTGCGACAGCGCCCAAAGCGGCGTCTCGCCCATCACCTCCCTCGTCCGCGTCCCGCCGTCGCTCGCCACCGCCGCCAGAGCCCACGCGAGCGTCGCCGCGAAGACGGCGTCGCCGGTGCCGAGCGCGACGGCGACCCCGAGCGCCGCGGCGCCCCAGACGGACGCGAACGCGATGGAGAGCTGCGCGTGCGGCGCCGCGCCGGCGACGGCGACGAGCGAGTTCAGGTTGACGACAGCCGCGGCGGTTATCCACCCGAAGTGCAGGCCGAGCGGCAGACGCGCGGCGAGAAACTCGGTCGTCGAGAGCGACCGCGAAGGAGACGCGCCGACGAAGCAACGCGCGACGCGACCGAGCGCGACCGCCTCCGTCGCGAGCAGCGCGCCCGAGATCCAGAAATGCCGCGGGCGTCTCGCCCACGGCCGGAACGCGACGCACCACAGCGCCTGCAGCCCGCACGAGATGGTCCACCACGGCGCGAGCGCGGCGTAGAGCTCGCGCGACGACGACGCGAGCGACGGGCTCGCCTGCGCGGCGACGAAGACGGACTCGCCGAGGTAGATGACGCCCCAGATCGCGAACGCCCACCCCGCGGGGGTGAAGAGAGATCGGTAGATGGAGTCCCTGGGGACGCCCGCGGCAGCCTCCGCCTCGCTCTTCCCCTCGCGCTTCGCCTTCGCCGCGCGCTTCGCCTCCTTCGCCATCTCGCCGTCGACGCGTCCGCCGACGCTGACGGAGACGACGTTCACGGCGAACGACGCGACGTTCGCGAGCTGCCATCCTCGCATCCCGAGGAGCACCGGCGCGGACGACGCGGCCATGCACGGGAGCTTCGCGAGCTTCGCGACGCCCCACATCAGGCCGCCCGCGGCGGCGACGACCGCGGCGACGCCCAGATCCCCGCGCGACATGATGCGACGCGGTCCTGCTGCGCGCGGGCGGGGGCGGCGCGGCAGTGGCGCGAAGGCGCGGGACTCGTCCGACGAGTTCTATCTCGTTCTCGACTCGCGTCATCATCATGTCGGACGAGTCCACACTCTTCGCCGCGGCGGGCGCGATGACGAGCTGCGTCGCGCGCGTCGCCTCGTCCGCGTCCGCGTCCGCGTCCGCGCCGCCGCCCTCGCCCCGACGTCGACGTCGACTCCCGCGCGCCGTCCTCGCGCCGCGCGCGTCGTCTTCGTCCTCCCCCGCGTCCGCGCTCCGCGACGTGCTCTCGAAGGACGGCTGCGAGCTGATGCCGGGCGTCTACGACGCGCTGGGCGCGCGCCTCCTCGCCGCGAACGACTTCCAGTGCGCGTTCATGTCCGGCTACGGCGTCGCCGCGTCGCGCCTGGGCGACCCCGACGTCGGCCTCGCGGACTTGACCGCGATGACGGACGCGGGGACCGCCGTCTGTCGCGCCGCGGGCGCCATGCCCGTCGTCGGCGACGGCGACGCGGGCTTCGGCGGCGTCGCGAACGTCCGACGCACCGTCCTCGCGTACCACGCCGCCGGGTTCGCCGCGGTGTCGATCGAGGACCAGATTTTTCCGAAGCGATGCGCGTTCAGCGACGGGATGCGAGTCGTGAGCCGCGCGGAGGCGGTCGCGAGGGTCGCCGCCGCGGTGGACGCTCGCGACGAGATTCGCGCGCGAGGTGGCGACTTCATGATCGTCGCGCGCACGGACGCGCGACTCGCGAGCGACGGCGGCGGCGGCGCGTTCGAGGAAGCGATGTGGCGGTGCGCGGCGTTCGAGGACCTCGGCGCGGACGTCGTGTACTTCGAGGGACCGGACGGCGAGCGCGAGATGGAGGCGTTTAACGCGCGCGTCGCGACGCCGTTCACGATGCTCGCGCAGGTTGAAAAGCCGGGACGGAAGCTGTTGACGCCGACCGAGTGCGCGAATCTCGGGTACGACGCGGTGTTGCACGGCCTCACGCTTCTGAGCGCGAGCGTGCGCGGGGTGAACGCCGCGATCGAGGCGATGAAGGAGGGAAACCGCGCGGTCGGCGACGAGTTGCTCACGCCGTTCGACGCGCTGTACGAGGCCGTCGGGTTCGAGGAGCACTACGCGCTCGAAGAGAAGTTCTCCCCGGCGAAGTACGCGGCGTACGAGCCTCCTCCCCGAGGACGATAGTCATATAGGTTATATAGTTTATAACATCAGCGGCCACGACCTTGTATGTTGTAGCGGTGACCGAGTCGAGATAAACCTTCGAACGTCGGAAGGAATCGGATAAATCGCTCACTTCTTATTCGACGGGGCCTTCTTCGGGTCGGCCTTCGGCTCGGCGGAACCCTTGTACTTCATCTGCTGCATCGTGGGCGACTTCATGAGATCGAGGATCTTGTGGTTCGTGAAGGCTGCTTTCTCGCCGAACTCGTTCGCGATCTGGTTCATGACGCACGCCGGAAAGAAGAACGCGCAGAGGATGTCTTCGCAGACGCCTTTCCCGCACTTGATGCACGCGGGTGCGATCTCAAAATGCTTCCTCGCCTTGTACCGCTGGCACGTCGCGAAGACGGGGAGGCACGGCGTCAGCGCGCAGCACACGCCGCAGCAGCACGACGAGTCGAGCAGCTCGTTGTTGATGCCGGCCTGCACCGGTCCGAAGCACGCGCATGTTCTGCACTGGTACGAGCTGAAATCGTTGCAGTCGCCCATGCACCCGAACGTTCCGTGCTTGAACCCCAGCTTGGCGTTGTCGTCGAGGACTTTGCCCATGGCCATGCAGCATGACTCCCACACGGGCGCCATGATGATTCTGTCGCTTAAGGACGCGGACGGACGCGGTGGGGGATGAGATGCGCGTAAGACAATGCAGGGCGTCGTACTTTTATTTTTACCCGATCTACCGTACCCGAATTACCGGCTCAGAATTGTCGGCGGAAATCCGACGTGGACCTCTCGGAAATGCATGTATGTGTATTTAGTCACAAGAAACCTCGATCTCCGCAGGTGAAAAAAATTCGTCGCTCGTCGGCTTCATTTCTCCCGCCTCCGGAGCATGGCGTGCTTTCGCTCGCTCGAAGAGCGATTCTCCCCGGCGACGCGCGCGACGCCGAACGAGACTCCGCCTCCGCCCCGAGGGCGATAGTTCAACGGTTTAACTTCATTAATAGTAGCGGCTAGCGGTAACTACGACAGTACGAATACTCTACCCTATCAACACCACGGCGGGAACGGGCTCACTTTCGACAGCACGACGACTCGCTTCTCGTGCGAGACGTACCCTTTGATCCTCTTCCGCATGATCAGATTCGCGACGACGCACTCGACCTCGTCCAGATCCATCTCGTCGCACCCGAGCCAGTGCAGCGCGCGTAAGAACAGCGCCAGCGAAACCTGGTTCGCCTTCGCGGGGTACTTCGCCGCGCAGTACGCGTGCACCTTGACGAACAACGTCCGAATCGCGAGCTCCCGCAGGCGCTCCAAGACCAAAAACGTCCCTTGCATTATGAACACGACCTGAAACTTCGCGAGCGCGTCGTTTAACTTCCGCACGTTCCCCTGCCGCAGCGCGTCCGCTATCTCCACGAACTCGTCCAGGCCGTACTTCTCCAGCAGCGCCTTCGTGGGGAGCTTCCCGAGCGCGAGCTTGACGGGGACGAGATACTTCAGCGTGAGCGTCTTGTTCTTCAGATGCGTCCGCGGGCACTTCTCGAACGCGTACGTCAAGTGCGTCTCCGCCTTCTCGAAGTCGTCGTCGAACACCGCGAGCCGTCCGACGTAGTACGAGTACGTCACGCGCTGCGACTTCGGGAACCCCTCGAACGGCGGGAACGTCGGCAGGTTCACCGCGTTTATGAGGTTTTTGCACAGGTGCAGCGTGTTCAGCTTGAAGTAGATCTTGAAGAGCATCACGACGAGGAACAGCGACGCGCGCTTCTTCTCCTTCACGCTCGTGTTGGACGAGTTCCTGTACACGAGCATGAGCAGCGCGCCCGCGTCGTGGAGCCGCTCCGGTTTCTTCTTCGCGGCGACCGCCTCCGCGTCCGCGACGTCCGCGAGCTCGCGCGCGTTCTTCACAAATCGCACCAGCGCGTCGATCGCCCACGCGGTGTCGCACGTCCTGTAGTCCTTCACGAACGCCTCGGTCGTCGCCTTGCACGACACGAACGCGTCGTCGCCGCGGTTCTCCGCCTTGGCCGCGAGGCACTGGCAGTGGTGCGCGAATATCTCGTCGTACGGCGCGCGGATCTTGGACGCGCACTGCGCGCCGAGATTGAGCCCCGCGTCGGACGCGATCGCGCCCTCGACCGCGCGCGCGGCGTCCGCGAGGTTCACGTCGAGCAGCCGCGCGAGCGTCGCGCCGTCGTTCGCGTTCACCGCCGCGGCCGCGGCGTCGAGGAAGTTCTCCAGCGTCGCCATGACGACCGCGCGCCTGCCAGCCCGGCCTCCGCGCGGAGAGCGATGCGCCCGCGAGAGCCCCTTTCGCGGGCGCGTCAGGTTTACAGAGGTGCCGTGCGAAAAACTACTACGTAGTACGGACTGACGGAAGCCATGACTGTACGAGACGAACGGACCAGTCAGCGTCGCGTCGACCCTTCGTCTCATCAGCCGCGTCTCTTCGCACCCGAAAGCCTGCACGGAGTCCGACACAGTCGCCGACGCCTTCGCCGCGCGCCACACGCACACCATGGCCGCCATCGCCACGAACGCCACCGCCCTCGTCTTCGCCGCCGCGGCGAAGACGAGCACGACGAGCCGCCGCGCGGGTGCGCGCCTCCTCTCCGCGCGCGCGCGCGCTCCGATCGTTCGCGCCCGAAAAAAGCGGCGGCCGGGAGAAGGCCGGAAGCGTCGCGCGATCGCCGTCCGTCCTCGCGTCGTTCCCTCCTCTCTCGCCGTCTCCTCCTCGACGCGCGCGACGACGACGACTGACGCGCGCCATGCCCCCTCCACTCCCCGCGACGGACGGACCGCTCTCTTCGTCTCTCCGCAGCGCGCGTCGCCGCGTCCCCCGCGCTCGCGAACGCGCGCGTCTTCGCCGCCGCGCCTCGCGCGGCGTTCGCGAAATCGTCGCTTCGCGTTTCCGTGACGACCCGCGCGGCCGCGGAGGAGGGCGAGCCGTACGGCGTCTTCAAGCTCAACTACGACATCTCGAACGACGTCGCGGCCAAGTCCGCGGGGTGGAAGACCCCGATCGTCGTCGCCGTCTCCGGCGCGGCGGGGCAGATCTCGAACCACCTCCTCTTCAAGATCGCCTCCGGCGAGGTGTACGGCGCGGACCAGCCCATCATCCTCAACCTCCTCGGCTCCGAGCGCTCCAAGGAAGCGCTCGAGGGCGTCGCCATGGAGCTCGAGGACTCGCTCTACCCGCTCCTCCGCCAGGTCAACATCGGGATCGACCCGCTGAAGATCTTCAAGGACGCGGAGTGGGCGCTGCTCATCGGCGCCAAGCCGCGCGGGCCCGGGATGGAGCGCTCGGATCTCCTCGAGATGAACGGCCAAATCTTCGTCGAGCAGGGCAAGGCGCTGAACGAGGTGGCGAACAAGACGTGCAAGGTGTGCGTCGTCGGTAACCCGTGCAACACGAACGCGCTCATCGCGATGGAGAACGCGCCGAACCTCGATCGGAAGAACTTCCACGCGTTGACGCGTCTCGACGAGAACCGCGCCAAGTGCCAGCTGGCGCTCAAGGCGGGCGTGTTCTACGACACCGTCTCGAACGTCACGATCTGGGGGAACCACTCCACGACGCAGGTGCCGGATTTCGTGAACGCGAAGATCGACGGCAAGAAGGCGGTGGAGGTGATCGGCGACGACGCGTGGCTCGAGGAGGAGTTCACGCCGACGATTCAGACGCGCGGCGGCGCGTTGATTAAAAAGTGGGGCCGGTCCTCCGCGGCGTCCACCGCGGTGTCCATCGCGGACGCGATCAAATCCCTCGTGACGCCGACGCCGGAGGGCGACTGGTTCTCCACCGCGGTCAGCACGGACGGGAACCCGTACGGGATCGCGGAGGGGATCGTGTTTTCGATGCCGTGCCGCAGCAAAGGGGACGGGTCGTACGAGATCGTCGAGGGTTTGGAGATCAACGACTGGCTCCGCGAGAAGATCAAGGCGAGCGAGGAGGAGCTCACGAAGGAGGCGGACTGCGTCTCGCACCTCACGGGGAAGCTCGGCGGCGCGTGCGAGCTCCAGGGCGCGGGCACGGACACGATGCTCCCGGGCGAGAACTGAGCGCGAAAGCAAAGCGCGCCACGGCGGGTTCACCATATTATTCCTTTTCCGCGCGATGCCCGCGGCCGAAATACGGCTGGCGTCAGTCGCGATCGATTATCGATTCATTGCAGTATGCGCACGCGCGAGTGAATAACTCGTGTCGTTATATATATAAAAAATATTGTGTCACGTATGTTATGAATGCATGTTTTATGCAGGGGAATTCGTCTCCGGGGAACGCGGCTCTCTGTCGATCGCCGCGCTCCCTCGCCCGCCGCGGTCGTCCTCGCCGATCACAGCACGAGCTCCCCTTCCAGGGGCTTCCGCGCGACGAAGACGCCCCAAGCGAACACCCCTTTCTCCTTCTGAATGTCTGCGCGCTCCGTGAGCGAGGACACCCAGTTGTCCAAGTACTGATCCGTGATTCCCTTGGACGTCATCTCCTCGCGGTTGTCGTGGATTTGCGACAGCATGTTGCGGAAATACCGCTCGAGGTGATGGCTCCCGTCCCACCACGTCACGTACATGAACCCGGAGTCTTTCAAGAACTCATTGTACATCGACGGTCGCCCCATGAACGTCGTCGCGTTGCGATCGGTGAACCCTTTCAGCGCCTTCTCGTCCGCGCCGTCCGCGCCCATGATGTCCGAGAACACGAAGACGCCGCCGGGCTTGAGGCATCGGACGAGCTCCTTGAACAGCGCCACCTTGTCGCCGGCGTGGCACAAGACCTCGCAGCTCCACACCGCGTCGAACGCGTCCGTCCACTCCTCCGGGAGCGGATCGTTGATGTTCCCGACCTTCGCGTCGACGAGGTGGTCGATGGAGAGCTCCTTGCAGCGCGTCATGTTGAGCGCGTTCTGCCCGGGGCCGAGGTTGTACCCGGTGACTTTGCAACCGAATCGCTGCGCCATCGCGTGGCTGCCGCCGCCGTGGCCGGACCCGAGGTCTAAGACGCGATGCGACGCGTTCAGCGGAGTCGGCATCGCCCACTCCATCTGCGTCATCATCCAGTCGGTCGTGTGCTGCGAGCTCTCCTTCACGCCGTCGGTGGGGGATTTGTAGATGCCGAAGTGGATGTCGTACCCGCCACCGCCCATCACGCACTGGTAGAACACGCGCGTCTGCTCCTCGTCGTACTGCTCGAGGACCTTGTCCGCGACCTCGTCCTTGGTGAACTGCTTGCCGACGAAGTCCGCCATATCGTCGGAGATGGGTTTCGAAGCGCGACCGCGTCGCCCGTCGTTGTGTTCCCGCGCGCGACCTTCGATCGCGGAAAGGCTGATGAGAAGCGAAACGACGGCATTTGGACGGCTCACAGCGCTCGCTCACTGTCGATGAAATTGACCGCGACGTCGACCCCAAAAAAATGTAATTCGGTTTCAACCCGGGTGTTGACCCATACCGCGCCTTTCAACAGAACGTTTCCCCTCGGACAGGACAGAGGAGGCGGCATCGGCAGAGCTTCTCGTCGGAGTTCACAACAGGGAGCGCGGGGCGGGGCCCTCGTCGCCGTCGCCCCCGCCGTCCGTCGCCGACATGACGGACCTGCTCAGCGCGCGAAGGGAGCAGAAGCGCGTCGCCGCCGCGCGCGAGCGCGCGATGACCGCGCTCGCGGCCGAGCGCGGCGTCGTCGCGAACGCGATGGCGGACATGATGCGCGCCGAGTCCATCACCGCCGCGACGCCGCGGCCTCCTCCGTCCGCGTCCGCGTCGCGCGCGCCGCCGCCGACGCCCCCATCCTCCGCGTTCGCCTCCGCGGCTCTCCGCGGGAGGCGGCTCTCCACCTCGCCCTCGCCGGTGGCGTCGTGCTCGATCGCCCCCGCGGCGGAGACGGATCTCTCCATCGACGAGCTCCGTCGACGACTCGACGCCAAGGCGCGCGAGGCGACGCGGCTGCGCGAGGACGCGCGCGTCGCGTCCGAGCTCGAGGACGAGGTCCGAAGCCTGAACGCGGCGCTGGACGCGGCGCGCCGCGACGCGGCGGACGACGCGGAGGCGTGGGACGAGACGAGAGACGCGATGGCGCGCGATTTCGAGGAGACGCTCTCGGCGACGCGCGCGGAGCTCGACGCGCTCCGAGGGAGGCACGCGAAGACGTCCATCGCGCTCGAAGAGGCGAACGCGGTGATCGCGCTGATGCGATCGCGCGCGGAGGACGCGAGCGTCGCGGTGGAGGAGGAGAAGCTCGCGACGGACAAGATGCGCGAGCTGTTGCGGCAGTCGCGCGAGCGCGCCGAACGCGCCGAGGCGAGAATCGTAGACGTCGTCGACGGCGAGATGGCTGCGCTCGAGGCGGACAACGCGGGGCTTCGGATACGCGCGCGGCGCGCCGACGACGTCGTCGAGGCGCAGGTGGCTCGCGCCGTCGCGGTCGCCGCGGAGGAAGCGAGCGCGCGCGCGGAGGCGATGTTCGAAGCGAGGCTCGCGAGTTCCGCGGAGACGACGCGGAGGGAACGCGACGCGAGGACGCGCGCGGAGGCGAAGCTCGCGAGGCTCGAGGAAGAGGTCGCCGCGAGCGAGGGCGCGGGCGACCCGCGGAGCGACGCGCGTCGCGAGCATCTCGCCGCGATCGAGACCGCGGTCGCGGCCGCGGTCGCCGCGGAGCGCGCGAGGGGCGAGGAGACGCTCCGCGCGGCGGCGGCGGCGACGGCGGCGGCGGCGGCGAACGGCGACTTCGGGAGAGAGGCGGAGACGGAACGCGCGACGCGCGAACGCGCGATGCGAATCTTGCGCGACGAGCTGCACGCGACGCGGAAGGAGCTCGTGAACGCGCGATCCGCGGCGGTCAGAGCGGCGGAGACCAACGTCGGCGCGGTCATCGTCGCGGACGCGATCAAGGCGAGCGACGCGCTCGCGCGCGATTTCGTCGCCGCGGAGGAGGACGCCGCCGCGGACGTTCGCGAGCTCGTCGCGGCGACGCGCGCGTTTCTCGACCCCGAGGACGCTGACGCTGATGACGCGGCCGAAGAGTGCCGCGGCGATGCGGCAAGGCGCGCGATGCGGCGCGCGGCCGCGGTGTTGCGACGCGCGATGGCGACGGTCGACGTTCCCGTTCCGTCTTCTTCCGCGGTCGGGCGTCGCGCCCCGGCTCGCGGCGGTTCGCGGAAAAAGCCGACGCGCTCGGGCGACGGCGCGGGCGCGGGTCGGCCGCCGGGGCCGCGCGCCGTCGCGACGACGCCCGGGGGGCTGGACGCGCTGCTTCTGGACGCGGAAGAAGAGGAGGAGGAAGACGCGGAGACGGAGGACGACGCGCCGGGGGACGATTTGGTGCTGGTCGACGCGTTGTTATCCCGGCTCGCGAGCGGGTGACGTCGTCTTCGTCGTCGTCGACTTTTCGCGTATGATAGATTCTGTTAGATGCTACGTCCCCGCTACGTCCCCGCTATCGCGCGTCTCGCTGCCGCTACTCCGAAGACCGACCCGTCGGTCAGTCGTTCAGATCGAACCCGATCTTCCCGCGCTTCTTCCCCAACCCCGAGCAGCTCGCGCAGTATATCCTCCCGCTGCCGCGGCAGTACCCGCACCATTCCGGCCACGCGCTCGGCGGGAGCATCGCCTGATTCGGGTAGTTGGTCCGCCCTCTCCCCGCGCACTCGACGCACGTCGCGCGTCCGCCGCCGCCGCACTTGGGGCACGGGTCGTCCGGGGGCGGATCCTCCGGCGCGCGCACGAACGGCTTCGGCTTGACGACGAGGCGAGGGCGGCGAGAAGAGGACGCGTCGGCGATGACATTCTTTTTCTTCGTCTTCGACGCGCTGTCGTCGTCTCCACCCCCACCCCGCGCGTCGCCGCCGGCGGTTGACGACGACTTCGGCTTCCTCCCGCGGTCGCCCGCGGTCGAGACGACGCGGACGATTGCGGTGAGCGACGCCCCCGCGCTCAGGCCGACGAGGAACGGCGGCGCGGGCATCGTCCAGCGCCGGCCGCGACTGAGCGGCAGGGGTCCGACGCGACGCTCGCGTCGTGGGACTGGACGAGACGAAGCGGGCGCGGCGAGATATTTCCGACGAAAGCGACTTGATGTTGACGACGATATTTACGTCGACGGACGCGACGTCTCCCTCACACCGCAGCGCGCGCACGTCGCGCGAGCGTCCGTTCACGCTCCCCGCGGCGACCGCGCGGCGCTCGTCCAGCGCGCCCGCGACGCGGCACCGCGCGTCGCGCGACCCGGCCGTCGTCGTCGTCGGTCTTCGAATCTTTTCGAAAAGCGCGAGCCGCGAGTAGATCGGCGCGGGCATTCTTCGTCGTCGCGCGCGTCGTCGTCTTCGTCGCGCGCGTCGTCGTCTTCGTCGCGCGCGTCGCCATGCTTCGCAACGCGACCCGCGCGGCGTCGCGCCTCTGCGCAGATTCTCTCGCGAACGCGCGATGCGCCGGCCGAATCGGCGCGACGTCCTCCGCGGCGTCGTGGTCCGCTTCGCAGACCGCCGCCGATCCGATACGTTGCCGCCATAAAGCGCAGCAGCCGCGGCCGCGACGTCATCATCATCAGCAGACGCGTCGCGTGTCGAGTCATCACGGCCCGTGGTCGACCGTGGAGTCCGTCGCCCAGCGCGGCTACGCCACCTCGGACGCGAACGAAAAGAAAGAAGAGTGGGAGCGCCTCGCGAAGCGCGGCGTGGAGGTGAACCCGTGCAACTCGCCGAGGCACCCGGCGGCGGTTGCCGGCGTCGCGCCGCCGGATCCGTCGGCGCCCATCAAATCCGTCCAGGCGCGTTCTCCTCACACTGGTCCCCATACGACCGCGTCGGCGTGGTGAACGCCGTTCCTTAAGGACATTTGCCGTCGTCTCTCTCCGCCCACACCTCGCTTTCAATCCCCGCTTTCGATGCCTTTCAACTCCGCTTCTGACGCCTTTCAACTCCACCCCGACGTTCGCTCGTGGAACGATCCTCAGGCGTCCTACGACGCGCACTCCAAGTGCTTCGTGTGCGGGAACTCGCACGAGCGCGGGCTCGGGCTGAAGAGCTACAGGGACGAGCGCGACCCTGGCGTCGACGACGACGCCATCGTGGGCGCGCTGCGGTCCACGGTCGTCGTCGGCGAAGACTACCAGGGCCTCCCCGGCATCGTCTCCACGGGCGTCATGGACGCGTTGATGATCTGTCACGGCGCGTGGCAGGCGGGGGTGACGCTGATGGATAAGTCGGTGCTCCCGCGGCCGCCGCTCGTGCTCACGAAGAGTTTCAGCATGGAGGTCAACGATCGCTTGCCCCCCGGCACGGAGATCGAGATCACGACCAAGGCGGTGGAGGTGAAGGACGCGAAGGAGCCGTTCAGGGTGAAGGTGACGATGGAGTTGCGCGCGGCTGGCGACGACGACCACGGCGGCGAGGCGTTTCGGTGCGCCACGGGGGAGGCGACGTACGTCAAGGTCGGGGCGGTGCGGTCGATGTGGTGAGGGAGGGAGGGAGGGAGGGAGGGAGGGAGGGAGGAGGGCGCGGCGAGTGGATGATGCGAGCGTAGCGACGAGTTGAACGGAGAACGATGAGAGGACGACGCCGGTACAGTACCCTGTGTCGCTCGTTTACTCGTCATATCTCGATCGATACCAGCGTAAAAAGCCACGGAAAAAGAAAAAGCACGCGACCTTTCGGAGCGGGGAGAACGCGACGCGCGGTGCGACGGAGACGTCTCTCGCCGCGACACGATGGCGTCCGCGAGCGCGACGCGCGCGCCGATATTCGCGCGCGCGCGAACCGCCGCGCCCGCGGCCGCCGAGCGCGTCGCCGCGACGCGCGGGTTTCGAGGCGGCGGGGGCTGTCGGACTTTCGAGGCGAGAGGGTTTGGAGGGCATCGTCGTCGAGCGACGACGCCGCGCGCCGCGGCGATCGACCGCGACCGCGAGAGCGGCGGCGACTCGAAGACGCGCGGCGACGTCTCCGCGCGCGCGATCGCGGAGCCGACGAAGGAGGACCGCGCGAACGACGACGTCTGCCCGTCCTCGCTGCAGGGCATCCTGCGTTGCAAGTCCGGCGAGCTCACAAAGATCTTGTGCGCGAACCGCGGCGAGATCGCGGTTCGCGTCTTCCGCGCGGGCACCGAGCTCGGAATGCGAACCGTCGCGATTTTCTCCGAAGCCGACCGCCTCGCGACGCACCGGTACAAAGCCGACGAGTCCTACTGCGTCGGCGTGGGCGAGACCCCGGTCGGCGCGTACCTCGGATACGAAGACATCATAAAGACCGCGCTGGAGAATGGCGTGCAGGCGATCCACCCCGGATACGGCTTCCTGTCCGAGAACGCGGACTTCGCGCGCAGATGCGAGGAAGAAGGTTTGACGTTTATAGGCCCGAGGAGCGAGACGATCGCGCAGATGGGAGACAAGGTGATCGCGAAGCGGCTCGCGAAGGAGTGCGACCTGCCGCTGGTGCCGGGCACGGATGAGGCCACCGACGATTTCGCCGAGGCGGAGGCTTTCGCGGAGACGTTCGGGTTCCCGATCATGCTGAAAGCGGCCATGGGCGGCGGCGGGCGCGGGATGCGCATCGTGCGCACGATGAACGACCTGAAGGAAGGGTTCACGAGGGCGTCGTCCGAGGCGTTGGGCGCGTTCGGCGACGGGCGGATGTTCCTGGAGCGATACGTCGAGGCGCCGCGGCACATCGAGGTGCAGATCCTCGCGGACGCGCACGGGAACGTCGTGCACCTCGCGGAGCGCGACTGCTCCGTGCAGCGACGGCATCAGAAAGTCGTCGAGCTCGCTCCCGCGGCGGAGCTGTCGGACGAGCTTCGCAAGACGCTCCACGACGACGCCGTGCGTCTGGCGAAGCACGTCGACTACCGCAACGCCGGCACCGTCGAGTTCATGGTGGACAAAGAAGGCCGGCACTACTTCCTCGAGGTGAACCCGCGGATACAAGTCGAGCACACGGTCACATAGGAAGTCACCGGGATCGACCTGGTGCAATCGCAGATCCTCATCGCCGGCGGCGCGACGCTCGCGGAGATTGGCATCGCGTCGCAGGAAGACGTCGTCGTCCAAGGCTTCGCGATGCAATGCAGGATCACGACGGAGGACCCCCAGTTGAACTTCGCGCCGGACTTTGGCAAGGTGGAGGTGTACAGACCCCCGGGCGGGATGGGCGTGCGCCTGGACGGCGAAGTCGTCGTCGGCTCGCGCGTGTCGCCAAACTACGACTCGCTTCTCGTGAAGCTCACGTGCAAGGAGAAAAACTTCCACGGCGTCGTGCAGAAGATGTACCGCGCGTTGTCCGAGTTTCGCGTCCGCGGCGTCAAGACCAACATCCCGTTCCTCCTCAACGTGCTCCAGTCCGAGACGTTCTTGTCCGGGGACTTCGCGACGGACTTCATCGACTCCACCCCGAGCCTCTTCGAGCTCGACGTCGGCAGCGACGACATGACGAAGCTGCTGACGTACCTCGGCGAGGTGGCGGTCAACGGCGCGAAGCACCCGGGCGCCGTCGGGCCCGCGCCGATCGTCGAAGAGCCGACGCCGCCGGTCCCGTCGACGCCGAGCCCGCCGAGGGGATTCAAGCAGATCCTGGACGAGGCCGGCCCCGCGGGATTCGCGAAGGCTGTGCGCGACCACGAGGGGTTGCTCATCATGGACACGACGTGGCGCGACGCGCACCAGTCCTGCCTCGCGACGCGGATGCGCACGCGGGATATACTCGCCGCGGCGCCGTACACCGCGGAGGCGCTCGCGAGCGCGTACTCGCTGGAGATGTGGGGCGGCGCGACGTTTGACGTGTCGCTTCGGTTCCTTCACGAGTGTCCGTGGAGACGTCTCGAGTCGTTGCGCGAGGCGGTGCCGAACATTCCGTTTCAGATGCTCCTGAGAGGCGCCAACGCGGTGGGCTACACGTCGTATGCGGATAACGTCGTGGACGCGTTCGTGAAGGAGGCCAGAATCGCGGGCGTGGACGTGTTCCGCGTGTTCGACTCCCTCAACTACCTCGACAACCTCAAGTTTGGCATCGACTCGGTGCGGAACGCGAACGGCGTCGTGGAGGCGACCGTGTGCTACACCGGCGACGTCGCGAACCCTTCAAAGGAGAAGTACTCGCTCGAGTACTACGTCCACCTCACCGAGCAGCTCGTCGCGCACGGGATCGACGTCCTCGCGATCAAGGACATGGCCGGCTTGCTGAAACCGCGCGCGGCGACGATGCTCGTCGGCGCGCTGCGCGAGAAGTTCCCGGACCTGCCGATCCACGTCCACACGCACGACACCGCCGGCACGGGCGTCGCGTCGATGCTCGCCGCCGCGGAGGCGGGCGCGGACGTCGTGGACGTCTGCACGGACGCGATGGCGGGGCTCACGTCGCAGCCGTCCATCGGCGCGCTCATCGGAAGCACGCAAGGGACGTCGCTCGACACTGGGCTCGACATGCCGAAGATTCTCACCCTGAACAACTACTGGGAGCAGACGCGGGGGTTGTACTCCCCGTTCGAGTCCGGGATCAAATCCGGCAGCGCGGACGTGTACGTGCACGAGATGCCGGGCGGACAGTACACGAACTTGAAATTCCAGGCGTTCAGCAACGGCCTAGGGAGCGAGTGGGACAAGATCAAGGCGGCGTACGCGACGGCGAACAGAGTCTTGGGCGACATCGTGAAGGTCACGCCGTCGTCGAAGGTGGTCGGCGACCTCGCGCAGTTCCTCGTCGCCAACGACTTGGACGAAGTTTCCGTCGTCGAAAACGCGGAGACGCTGTCGTTCCCCACGAGCGTCGTGGAGTACTTCCAAGGGTACATCGGTCAGCCCGCGGGCGGGTTCCCGGAACCGCTGCGATCGCGCGTGCTCAAGGGTAAGGATAACGGGTACACGACGCGACCGGGGAGCGAGATCCCGGACCAGGACCTCACGGAGCTGCGCGACGGCATCATGCGAAAGCACGCGTCGAAATTGATCACCTGGCGCGACACCCTGAGTGCGGCGATGTACCCCACCGTGTTCGACGATTACGTCCGGAAGCTGAACCTTCACGGCCCGCTCACGACGTTGCCCACGAAGGCATTCCTCGTCGGACTCGAAATCGACGAAGAGTGCGAGGTTGAGCTCCGAGCCGGGGTGAAGGCGTCGATCAAGCTGAAGGCGATCGGCGAGCTGTTGCCGTCCGGCACGCGCGACGTCTTTTTCGAGATGAACGGCATCCCGCGCGTGGTGGAGATCGAAGACAAGACGGACGACGGCGCGACGAAGAAGACGCTGCTCGCAAGCCGCGAGCGCAGCGACCCCGCGGACATCGGCTCCGTCGGCGCGCCGATGGCGGGCGAGGTCGTGGAGGTGCTCGTGACGTCCGGGGAGATCGTCGAGGCGGGCGCGCCGCTCGTGGTGTTGTCGGCGATGAAGATGGAGACGACGGTGAGCGCGCCGTGCGACGGGCCGATTCGGCACGTCGGCGTCGTGGCGGGGGACGGGTGCCGCGCGGGGGACCTGCTCGTCGCGATCAAAGCGGACGGCGTGTGAGTGGAGTGATGATGAGGGCGGCGCGCGGAGGCGGGAGTGTGTTACGAGTGCGTGCGTGTATACCACAGACGCGAGGCTTCTTTCATCAGTTCTCTCGACCTGTTCTCTCGCTCTTCTTCACGAAACACGGCACGCTGATGACTTGATTTCGTCTATCTGTCCGAATCCCTGCCACTTGTCACCACGCTCGTCCGAGACGCGCGCTCGCGCCTGGAGCACGCCGAACGATGGCTCGCGGGAACGCGAAAGCGAACGCGCAAGAAAAGAACGCGAAGAAGAACGCGGGGAAGAAGGAGGCCAAGTCCGACCTGAAAGCTCGCGCGGCGGCGTTCAAGGCGTCGTGCCCGATCTGCGCGGCGCAATTGATAAACTACAACATGATGAAGGTGCACTACGAGGCGAAGCATCCGAAGGAGACGTGCCCGCCGCCGCCGGAGTCATGAGTCCGAACGGCCGCGCGCGATCGCGTCCGCGTGGCAGCGCGAGCGAGCGTCCCCGGACGGACGCGGCTCGGCGCGAAGGAAGGCGCGGTCCATCCCCGAGCTAGCTAGTCTGGGAGCGAACGAATCCGATTCTCTGCAGTGGTGGGACGAGTTTTAGATGTGTGCCGACGACAGGAGGTTTTTATTATTACCGCTTCGCAACCGGGGACTCGCCGTACCCGAGAGAGAGAGCTGGAACCCGCGAACGAGCGAGCGCTAGAACGACGCCGCGACGTCACCGAACATCCCCAAACGCCACAGTCGCTTCACCGGCGGCGGCGGCGGCGGCGGCGGCGGCGGCGGCGGCCGCGTCGCCGCCTTCGCCGCGGCCAACGCGCCGCGCACGTTCACGAGCCTGTTCGGCGACCCCTCCCCCGCGTCTCTCACGACGCCGACCGCCGCGCCGTCGAGCACCGCGGTACGCGTCTCCTCCGCGGACGCGCGCGGGACGTGCGACAGAAACACCGCGGCGACGCCGGCGACGAACGGCGCGGCCGTGGACGTCCCGCGCGCGAGCCTCGTCGCGTTTTCTTCGCCGCCGTGACCGACCGCGGAGACCGACGCTGAAACCGCCCCGCGCACGTCCGTCCCCGGCGCGAACACGTCCACGCACGGCCCGTAGTTACTGAACCCCAGCCTTCGATCGGTCGCGTCGACCGCGCCGACGGCGATCGCGCGACGCGACGACGCCGGCGAGTGCGCGCACGCGTCCTCGCCCTGGTTCCCCGCGGCGACGACGACGACGACGTCGCTCGCGTCGCTCAACGCGTCCACCGCGGCGTTCAAGACGCTCGATCGGGTTCCGCCGATGGACAGCAGCGCCACCGCGGGTCGAAGCGCGCCGCCACTCGTGCCGTTCTTCACGCGGTCGGCGACCCACCGGAGGCCGTCGAGGACGCGCGCGGTGGTCCCTCGGCCGTCCGCGTTGAAGACGCGCACGGGGTGCGTCGTCGCGCACCTGGCGACGCCGAGGCCGAAGCCCGTCGCGACGGACGCGACGTGCGTGCCGTGGCCGTGCGCGTCGATCGGGCGCCAGTCGGTACGCGCGTCGGCGAATTCGAATTCGTCGTCGATGTCGGCGGCGGCGGCGGCGGCGTCGTCGCGCGCGTCGTAGCCGACGCCGACGCGGCCCGCGAACGCGACGTGCTCGGCGTCGAGTCCGCTGTCGAGCACGAACACGTGGACGCCGAGGCCCGGGCAGTCCCGCGGTGACGCGGTCGCGGTCGCGGTCGCGGTCGCGGCCGCGTCGCTCGGGAGGAACGGCGCGTTGTCCAGCGGGAGGTCGCGCTGGTCGATGCGGTCGAGACCCCAGGGAGGCGGCGGCGGCGACGGCGACGGCGAGGCGACGCTCGAGGAGGCGGCGACGGGGTGGAGGCGCGAGACGAGCGCGACGACGAGCGCGACGACGACGACGACGCGCGCGGTCGGGACGCGCGCGGTCGACGCTCGCATGGCCGACGTCGTCGTCGTCGTCGGCGGCGGCGGCGGCGGTTCCGCCGCGGTGGCGCGCGAGGGTGTGCGCGGACGCGCGGAGACGGCGCGGCGGACGCGTCGAGGCGACGACGCGACGAACGTTCGCGCCGCCAGCCAAACACTGAAGAGTAAGAGCGCCACGCATGAAACAGACTGAAGTTTGGCTCGCGACCGGCACTGGCGCGCCGCCCTCGCACACCGCGGAGCGCCCGGTTCATGCGAGGGGCCGTCGCCGCGCTTCTCGCACGACTCGCGCCCTCCCCCGCCCGCGCGCGCTCGCCCGCCGCCGCGCCGCCGTCGCCGCCGCTCCTCGTCCTCGCGCGAAGCCTTCGCGGCGGCGCGACGACGACGACGACGACGACGACGACGACGATGGCGGCGGTCGACGACGCCGTCGCCGTCGCGGGCGATCCGCCGACCGCCGACGCCGCCGACGCGCCCGCGCCCGCGATCGCGACGACGCCGCAGACCAAGCTCAAGGGCTACGCGTTCTTCGAGTCCATGGGCTCGCCGCGCTTCCACGTCGCCCCCATGGTGGACCAGAGCGAGCTCGCGTTCCGAACGCTCTGCCGACGGTACGGCGCGACGCTCGCGTACACGCCGATGATTCACGCGCGGCTGTTCGTGGAAGACCTAAAGTACCGAGCGGAGATCTTCACGACCGTGGAGGGCATCGCGGACCGCCCGCTGCTCGTGCAGTTCTGCGCGAACGACCCGGCGACGCTCCTCGCCGCGGCGAAGCTCGTCGCGCCGCACTGCGACGGCGTGGACATCAATTTCGGATGCCCGCAACGCATCGCGAAGAAGGGGCGATACGGCGCGTTTCTCATGGACGACTGGAAGACCGTGCACGATCTGATATCCATACTCGACAAGGAGCTGTCCGTGCCCGTCACGGCGAAGATACGCGTGTACGACGACTTAGAGACGTCGATACAGTACGCGGAGATGGTGCAAAACGCGGGCGCGCAGCTCGTCGCGATTCACGGGCGGACGCGAGAGCAGAAACGCGCGTCGGACGTTCGAGCGAATTGGGCGTTCATAAAGGCGATCAAAGAGCGGCTCACCGTGCCGGTGATCGCGAACGGGGACGTGCGTACGTTGGCCGAGGCGAGGAAGTGCCTGGAAGCGACCGGCGCGGACGGCGTCATGTCCGCGGACCCTCTCTTGGAGAACCCGTCGCTCTTCTCCGATCCGCCGTTCGCGCCGACGCGGGATCTCGCGAATCCGCTTCCGATCGAGGGCGACGCGAACTGCCGGCTGCTGATGGAATACCTGGACATCACGCAACTCCCGGGGCACCACACGCCGCTGCGGATGATCAAGGCCCACGTGTTCAAGATGGTCGGCCATTGGCTCGCGGAGTTCACGGACTTGCGCGACTGGCTGAACCGAGAAAAGTACGAAAAGATTACAATCGACGCGTTGCGGGCGTGGACGAAGGAGCTCACCGGCCGCGTGCGGTTGATTGCGAAGAAGGAGGGGCGACTGCGGCCGATCGCGAAGAAGAGCGAGCGCGCGCTCGCGAGGGAGGCGGCGGAGGAGGCGGAGAGGATCAAGACGGCGGCGATCGAGGAGCAGAAGAGGGAGGACGACGCCATCGCGGGTGCGCGTCGCTTTGGTTTTTTTTGGTTTGGTTTCTTTTTTTCCGCGGGGGGGGCTGTGCGTTTTTTTTTCATTCTCGACCCGGCCTGAACCGAACCGGTGGCGCGTGAAGATAAACCTCAGATAGGGACATCCGACTTCACGGCGTGAAGAGGACATCTGGATCAGGCGTGGAGACACGACCTGCCTACTTTGATGCCACCGGGACGCGCGGGACGCTCGTTTTTTTTTATGTCGTCTTTTTTTTTTTCGGTCGCTCTCGCTCACCGCGGTTTCTCCTTCTCTCCCCTTCGTTCCTCTCGCCCGCAGCTCTGGATGCGAAGCGACAGAAGCTGGACCACCCGGACGGCGAAACCACCGGCGCGGCGGCGGCGACCGTCGCGAACTAGCCGCGCTCCGAAGGTAGCGCTGAATAGAAACGATAGCACGCGGAAGGTTACAACGTATTCATCATCAAAAGTCACGCGTTCGTCGTCTGTCCCGAGAAAATACGTCGGACGGAAGGCCGAGGGTTCTTCGCGTCGCCCTCGTGAGCCGACCCTCCGCGCACACCTCTCCCCGCGTCTGGGCTCCTCGCATGCCCGGGTTCGTCTACGCGTTCGTCGGTCGCGCCGCCGGGGGATCCCTCCCGCCCGTCGTGTGCGCGTCGCACGCGGCGAACGCCGCGCTCGCGCGCGGCTTCGACGACCGCGCGCTCGAGGTTCTGCGCAAGCACGCGCGCGACGGCGCGGGGTTCTACGCGACGCCGCTCGCCGGCGACGGCGGCCTCGCGTGCTACACGCTGATCGCGTCCCCGCCGCCCGCGCCGCCCGCGCGCGCCGCGCTCGGGGAGGGACTCGCGCTGTCGACGACGTCGACGTCGACGACGACGTCGACGGACCTTCCCCCGCGAGCGGTGTTCGGCGTCGTCGCCGCGCTCGCGCCCCCGACGAGAGGCAGAGGCGCGTCGTCGTCTTCGAGCGACGGCGACGCGACAGACCCGCAGGCGACGCGCGCGTTCCGGTGGCTCGAGACGACGCGCGCGGAGTTCGAGAGGAGACACGGCGACGCGCCGTCCGCGGTCGCCGCGCGGCCGCGCGGGCTTGGGCTCGAGCACCTCGCGGCGTTCGGCGTCGCGATCAAGGCGATGTCGTCCGAGCTTGATGAAACCCCGCGAGCGACGCGCGTCGGCGAAGCGAACGACGACGACGACGACGACGAGAAGCTGCGCGAGGCGAACGAAAAGTTACGCGACGTCCGCGCGGTGATGGTCGACAACATCTCGCGCGTCATCGACCGCGGCGAGAAGCTCGAGAACGTCCTGGACAAGTCCGACGCGCTGCAGGCGACCGCGCACACGTTCAAGCGCGCGTCGAACCGGCTGCGCCGACGGATGTGGTGGGGGAACGTGAAGATGTGGTGCGCCGTCGTCGGCGTCGCAGCGCTCGCGTTGATCGTGATTTTTTTCGCCGCGTGCCGAGGCGTCGCGTGCGTGACGTGAGGCGCGTTCTGTACACTGGTCCCCATACGACCGCGTTCGCGTGGTGAACGCCGATCCTTAAGGACTTTTCCCGGCGTGTCTCTCCGCCCATCCCCCGCTTTCAATCCCGACACACCTCGACGCCTTTCAACGCCAACTGACGCCTTTCAAGTCCACCCTGACGTTCGCTCGTATAGAACGGCCCTGAACGAAACGGACGCCGACGTTCGGTCACTACGATTTGATTTAGCATGCGATGCGATGTACGATTTCCTTCGATGATACAACAGACGACGACAGACAGACTATCGCTTCTTCGCGCCTCGCTTCTTCGCGCCGGCGCCGCCGGCGCCGCCCTGACTCTCGCGCTTGCTCAGCGACCGCAGCGTCTTCTCTTGCAGCTCCTCGCGCGTGAGCGGTCGGTCGTCAACCTCTTCCTCGCTCTCGTCGTCGCGTCCGTAGTCGTCCGGCGCCGTCGTCGGCGGGTCGATGCTCACGCCCGCGATCGCGCCCTTCGGCGGCGTCGGCGGCCCGGTCGGTCGCGCGACGATCTTCCCGCCGTACCTCCCTCCGCCGCCCGACGCGGAGAGTTTCGCGACGTACGCCGCGATGATCTCGTTCGCCCTCTGCTCGATGATCCCCAGGTACATCAGCATGTTGTCCTCCTTGACGCCGTCGTCGCCGAGGTACTCTCTGTTCTCCGGGGTGTCGCAGCCGATCTTGTGGTAGATGGAGGAGACGCCCGCGCCGAGGGCTCGGACGATGGACGTGACGCGCTGGAACCGCTTCTCGTACGACGCCGTGGAGGCGTCCGTGCGCTCGAGCTTCTGCTCGAGCTCCTTCAGGATCTTCTTCCGCTGGCCGTCGTCGTCCGGCCCGTTCCCGCGGAACTTCCGGATCTCCGCCTGGAGCTCCTGGACTTGCTCCTCGAGCTTCTCTTGCTCTTGGTTGAGCTCGTTTACGAAATTGAAGAGCGAAAAGTTTTGATCCTCCGCCGCGATGAACGACGTCACGAGGTCGTCGATGTCCGTGATCCCGGTCGCGGCTTGGATCTTCGTGAACGCTTCCTCGTACGTCTCCACCTTCTTCGCCATCTCGGTGATCTCCTTCTTCCCTCTGAGCGACTTCTTGTTGAGCTTCTCGTCCGACGCCTCCGCGAGCGACAGCCCGAGCTCCGCGGCTTTGAGTTTGTTTCGCATCGCGAGCTCCTTCATCTTTCGGTCGTGCTCTAAGATCTTCCCGAGCTCCCGCCACTCGACGTCGAACGCGGCGGCTTCCTTGTCCCCTTGCGCGCGGATCGCCGCGATCTCGTTCTGCGCCTGATCTCTCGCCTCGTACGAGATGTTCGACGTGTCGATGACGCTCGCCATCTCGCGTTTCTTCTCCTGCAGCTCCTTCTCGAGTTTGCGGTACACCGCTTCGAACCCGATCTTTTCCCTTCGCAAGTTGTCGATCGTCTCCCGCAGCGCCTTGTTCTTCGCGAGCGCCTCGTTGAAGTTCATCAGCGTCCTATCCACCTTCTTCTCGAGGACGGTGACGGACATGTGCACGCGGTTGTCGTCATCCGCGGGGGCGTTCACGCCCCCCATCGCCTTCTTCTGCTCAAAGATTTTCGCGTCCGAGAGCGCCAGGTGCTCGTCGAGCTCCTCCACGCGCCTCCTCTCCATCTCGATCTTGCGCGTGTACATGTCCGCGAAGTCGCCCAAGCGCACGATCTCGTTCTGCACGCTCAGCGGCGGCGGCGCCCCGGAGTCCTGCTGGTCCACGACGAGCTCGGATTTCAGGTTAGCGTTGTCCGCCTTGAGCTTATCGATGATCTGCCGCTGTCGTCGGATGTGATTCTGCGAGTCCTCGCTGTACGCCTTGCGGTTCGCTTCCATGATCTTGTACTTCCGTCGGAGCTCCTCGAGCTCGTGCTCGACGGCGCTCGTCTGTTCGTCGCGAGCGGGGGGAGGGTGGGGGGGGACGCGTGCGAGGGAGGCGGCGGCGGCGTCAGTCGGTCGACGCTCGTCGCGGGAGGGACGATTTCTACTTTATCGATCGTCGATCGAGCGCTCGGGCGGGGGCGCGCGGCGTGAGGATGAATGAATCGGTTCGGCGACGCGGCGACGCGCGCGCGGGGGGACGGTCCGGGTCGACGACGATCGAAGAGGACGCGACGCGCACCATGTCTCCCCGACCCATCGCGGCGAGTCGTCCCGGTCGTGCGCGCGCGCGTGCCCGCGCGACTGGAAAGTGCCCTCCGCGGTCAGACGTCGCGCCCGATTAAGAATCTTGCGGGTGAGACGGGAGGGTTGACGAGCGGAAGCTTGCAGGTTAAAGATAGTGAATATGGGCCTACAGCATCACCGCATCCGTCGCGCTACCTCCCGCCCGCCGCCGCCGCCGCCGCCGCCTTCGCGTCCTCCGCCGCCTCTACCATCGGCGCGCACGCGTCGTTCAGCATGTCTATCGTCCACGCGTCGTCCACGTCGTACTCCCCCACGCGCACGCGCCGCAGCGCGGTGAGATGCGCGGCGCTTCCCAACGACTCGCCTAGGTCGTGCGCGAGCGTGCGCACGTACGTCCCTTTGCCGCACTCCACCTTGAAGTGCACCAACTGCCTGTTCGTCGCGTCGCGCTCCACCTCGAACGCGTCGACGCGCACGTCTCTTGTTTTCCGCTCCACGACCTCGCCCTTCCTCGCGGACTCGTACAGCCGCTTCCCTTTCACCTTGATCGCGCTGTACATCGGAGGCAGCTGAGGGTCGTCTCCCGCGCGAGGCGACAGACGTCGGGGTGGAGTTGAAAGGCTTCAGAAGCGGAGTTGAAAGGCGCCGAGGGCGGGGATTGAAAGCGAGGGGTGGGCGGAGAGATGCGACGGGAAACGTGCTTAAGGACCGGCGTTCACCACGCGAACGCGGTCGTATGGGGACCGGCGTGACGACGGGCGGGACCAGACGCGCCTGCTTCAAGTCGCCGACGAGCTTCGCCGCCGCGTCGCGGAGCTCGTCGTCCGCGATCCCTTCCCACGGGAACGTCGCGTCCGGCGCCGTGTCCGCGTCCTGCGACGGCGTCCTCTCGCCGAGCTTCATCGTCCCGACGTACGCCTTGTCCATGCCCGTGTACGAGTCCACGAGCTTCGTCGCCTGAGGGTCGTTCCGTACGAGCGAACGTCGGGGTGGAGTTGAAAGGTGTCAGACGGAGTTGAAAGACATCGTGGTGTGTCGGGATTGAAAGCGAGGGGTGATGGGCGGAGAGATACGAACGCCGGGAGAGAAAGTCCTCAAGGATCGGCGTTCACCACGCCAACGCGGTCGTATGGGGACCAGGGTGAGACAGAACGCGCCTGGCCGACGCACAGCACGAGCACGCCGGTGGCCATCGGGTCCAGCGTGCCGCAGTGGCCGACTTTTTTCACGCCCATCCGACGAGCGATGCCGCGCACGCGCGCGACGACGTCGAAGGACGTGTACCCGCGCGGCTTGTCCACGAGGAGGACCATGTTTTTGAACGTCTCCGGGGACTCCGGCGGCGACGGCGGGCGCACGAACGTCGGCGGCGGCCTCGGGCGTTCCGGGGATCCGAGCTTGGGTTGTTTTTTCCACGTCCTAGGAGCGCTCGGTGCCGACGGCGGCTCGGGGACGTCCGCCGCGTCCGCGGACGCGGCGCGCGCTCGGCCCGGGGCCGCGGGCGCGCGGCGAGGGGTGCGCGCGAGGCGCCATCGCGCGAGGCGCGCGCCGGCGTGACCCAGCCGAGGACCGCACGCGCGCAACCCTAGCATCGTCTCGATGGTGTGAGTCAGCGTTGCTGCACTTTTTCACTTTTTGATTCAACATCCTTCAGTGATGAGAAGGTCGTCGTGGCTCGCGCCCGCCGCACTGTTCGCCGCGCGAGCGGGCGATCATGTCGAAGAGAAAGAACGCGGACGATGCGCCGGCAGCGGGAACGTCGGTCGAGCAGCGCCCCTACACGTACATCTGGCTCGACTGCGATCCGGGGCACGACGACGCGATGGCCATCATTTTGGCGACGCACTATCCCGACGACGTGAGACACCAGGAGTACGTACCCCATCTCGTGGGCGTGAGCACCGTGTGCGGGAACGCGCCGCTCGAAGCGGCGACGGAGAACGCGCTCAGGGTGCTTCACCTCGTCGGGAAGGACGACGTGCCGGTGTTCAAGGGCGCGGACAAGCCTCTGGTGCGGCCGCGGCGAAACTGCCCTGAGATCCACGGAGCCGGCGGGCTCGACGGAGTCGTGATACCGCCGGCGGACCGGGAGGCGAACCCGGGGAAGGCCGTGCACGCCATCGCGGAGGCCGTGACGCGGTGCAAGCGCGAGCACGACGCGAGGGGGCGGCCGAAAGATGCGTTCAAGTTCAAGCTCGTCGCCACCGGCGCGCTCACGAACGTCGCGTTGTTTCTCTCGGTGTATCCAGAGTTGATACCCGCGTTGAGCGTCGTCTTCATGGGCGGCTCCATGGGGCGAGGGAACACCGGTCCGGTCGCGGAGTTTAACATGCAGTGCGATCCGGAAGCGGCGAAGTGCGTGTTCGAGTCCGGAGTGGACTTGACGATGGTGCCGCTCGAGCTGACGCACACCGCTATCTATACCGAGCGAGTGCGAGACGTCTGGAAAAAGATTATTGTTCATCCCAGTGCAGATGGACCGTGGACGCCGAGTGATGAGGGTGAAGGGGGAATTTTTCTCGCGTCGTACTTTCTCGAAGTCGTCGATGCGTGGATGCAGTTCTTCGCGAAGACGTACGAGGACGTGTTCGGGTTCGAAGACGGACCACCGCTGCACGACCCGTGCGCGGTGCTTTACGCCATCGACCCGGAATTGTTCGAGGTGGAAAAAATGCGCGTCGACGTCGAGTGCGCCAGCGATTTATCCGCGGGCCAAACAGTGTGCGACTTCTGGAAACAGAGCGGGAAGCCCGCGAACTGCGCCGTCGCCACGAGGTTTAGGGATACGGGTGGCGATTGGCCCGCGAAGGAATTCTGGGATATCATGATCGGCGCGATTTATAAGGCGGACGACGTGAGTTTCACTAGACCGAGACGAAGGCTAGACTAGGCTATTTTTTAGCTAGGATCGCTCCGAGACCGAGAAGAACATGGACTTGCGGTTCTCGATGCGCTTCCGAACGATCTCCTTTTGCTCCGCTTTCCTGCACTCTCGATACGCCGTGAAGAGCGGCTCGCACATCTTCGCCTTGTTCTCCCCGTGAGTCGTTGCGCCTGCGAGGAGCGGACGCGTGAGACGAGAAGATCGAAGCGCGAGCGAACGAAAGCAAAAGTCCTTAAGGATCGGCGTTCACCACGCGAACGCGGTCGTATGGGAACCAGTGTGGGGACCAACGATCTGATCTCGCGGGTGCCGAACCATCGACCGGGTCGATCGACGCGACGCGGGGTTCGAGCGCGAGGTTTACGCGGTGTCGCGGGTTGGGACGCACACGCGAGCGCTTTCTTCGTCGCGTCCTCGCACGGCGACTCGGTGGCGGTCTTCGTCGTCCCGCTCGCCTGCATCGCGCGCGACGGCGACGACGCGCGACCAAGTATGAAAAATCTCATTTCGTTCGATCGATCCGACGATGCTGACGGGATGTTTCCACGCGTCGTCCGCGACCGTAACAACCTCTACCGTAGCGTCAATCACTCACCCGTTCTCCTCCTCCTCCTCCTCCTCCCCGTCGTCCTCCTCCTCTTCGCCCCCACCCCCGCCAACCCCCCGCGCCGCCGCCGCCGCGTCGCACGCCGCGCTGTAACTGTTCGACCTGTGCTTCGGCACGAACCGAAACCCCGGCGCCTCCGGCCCCAAAAACATCCGCGCCACCCGCCGCCAGTCCTCCGTCTTATCCGACGCCAGCAACGTCTCGAGGTCGCTCCTCCCGACGTACGCGGGCGGCCGCAGCGCCATCGTCTGCGACACCCCGCGCTCGAGCAGCCCGACGGGGACGTACCGGTGCGTGTACGACATCCACTCGAGCATGAACCGTCGCGTCGTCTCCACGCCCTTCTCGTCCGCGCCCCAGTGCTCGAGGCCGAAGGCGCCGAAGCGCTCGAAGAGGTCCAGACGCTCTCGCGCGGAGATGTCCCACACGCGTCGCTCTTTAATCTCGGTCAAGACCCACGGCTTGATGAGCGCGCCTCTGCCGATCATGCACGTCGCGAGCGACCCGCTGGACATGTGACGCTCGTAATCCGCGCTCGAGAAGACGTCGCCGTTGCCGATGAGGGGGGTCGACGTCTCGCGCGCCGCCGCCGCGCAACGCTCGACGTACGCCCAATCCGCCGCGCGCGAATACCGCTGCTGCCGCGTGCGGCCGTGCAGCGTCACCGCGTGCGCGCCCCAGCTCTTCGCGCGCGCGACGATCTCGTGCGCGACGTGCTTCGACGGGTCGTCGTCGTATCCCATGCGCAGTTTTATCGTCAACGGCGCGCGACGCATCGACCGCGACGCCGCGCGAACGACGCGCTCCATCCGCGCCACCCCCTCGGCGTCTCTCAACAGCGAACTCCCCGCGCCTTTCGCGCACACGCCGTCGATCGGGCACCCCATGTTGACGTCCACGAAGTCGCAGTCGAGCTCGTCGTCGAGGAGCTCGCCGCAGCGCGCGAGGAGGTCCGGCCAGCCGCCGCACACCTGTGCGTGCGAGCGAACGTCGGGGTGGAGTTCAAAGGCGTCAGACGGAGTTGAAAGGCGTCGAGAGCGGGGATTGAAAGCGAGGGGTGGGCGCAGAGAGACGCCGGGAAAAGTCCTTAAGGATCGGCGTTCACCACGCCAACGCGGTCGTATGGGGACCAGTGTGCACACCTGCGCGCCGAAGAGTTTCTCCGACGGGTGCCGCCGCAACAGCGCCCACTCGCCGCGGTCGCCCTTGAGGACGTTGGACGCCATCGCCATCTCGGAGATGGTGACGTCCGCGCCGAGGCCCACGCACACGCGTCGGAACGGCAGGTTCCCCACCGTCGTGAGCGGCGCGACGTAGAGCTTTCCGCGGAAGTCGACGCGCCGCGCGCCGTCGCGGGGGTTGGTGTCCGACGGCGGTTCGCGCGCGCCGAGATGGCCGCCCCGAGAAGTAACGCCCGCGCGCGCGCCGTTTCTCACCGCCGCCTGCGCGCGCGATAAGCATCGCAGCTCGATATCCATCTCGCGAAGGACCGCGTCGCTGCGCGGGAGCGCGCGGGCGTTGCGCGCGAGCGCGCGCTGCAGGTCGTCCCCGAGCGCGTTCCGCTCGAAACCGTACGCGAACGTTTCGCTTTCGTCGTCGCCCGCCGGCGTCGTCTTCCTGACCTTCCCCGGCGCCGCTTCGTCTTCCGCGTGCGTGCCCGCGAACCGGCACCGCAGCCCGTGAGGACATCTCAGACCGCGCTCGACGTGCGGACAGACGCGGTCGGGCACGTCCGTGGGCTTATTCGCGAGGTACGCGTCGACGTCGTGGAGCCGTCTGCACGCGTCGCCGCGCGGACACGGCGCGCCCGTCGCGACGAACGCGCACAGGTCTCGCGCCCGCGCCGCCGCTCTCTCGAGACGTCGCGCGCGGATGCTGAGACCCGTGCGGTCGCGATCTTGCGCGTCCGCGCCCTTGGCACCGCGCGTCGTCGTCGTCGCGGCGGTCGCCGCGGCGTTCGCGTTCGCGTTCTCCCCGCTCGCGCTCGCCGCCGCGAGGTGTTCTTCCTCGATCGGCAGGATGCCGTTCGCGATGAGCCTCCGCGCGCGGTCGCTCAGGCGCGCGCCGTCGTTCACCGCCAGGCTGGTCTCGAGCGCGCGCCGCGCGCGATGCTCGCCTTCTCCAGCGGAAGCCTGCTGCTCTCTTCGCGCTCTCGCGTCCTCGACGACGTCCTTCGGGAGCGCGAACAACTCCGAGTTTCGTAGCATCCATTCGCTCGCCGCCGCGACGAATCGCCGCTTCTGCTCGTTGAACGGCTGCGACGCGTCGTCGTCGGACGGCGCGTGCGCGGCGCACGCGCGCGCGACGGCCGCGGCGGCGTAGCCTCTCTTCTCGAGGATCGCCGCGGACTTTCGCGCGACGTCCGCGGGGTCGACGACCGTCGGCGCCGCGCTCGGGTTCGGCGGTCGTCTCGGCTTTTTCGCGAGGGGCGGCGCGTCGACGACGGCGGCGGCCGCCTCCTTACGCGACGCATCCGACGCCGCCGCCGCGGCCGCCTCCGCGGCCTCGCGCACGCGCCGCCCGCCTCTTGGGCCCGTCCCCATGACGTTCGACCGCGGCGACTCGCGCGTGCGCGGCGCGCCGCCGAGTGATGAGGAACGCGCGGCGGATTGCATTTTCCGAGACGCGCGTAACAAAATTTCTGCGAACGAGATTGCGCGCTCCATTACCGGACCGCCCACGTCCGAGCGCTCGGACGTAAAGATGCGCACCGCGCGCGCGGGACGATAGAACGCGAACGCGACCGCTCGCGTCGACGCAGACGTAAACCCGCGGCCGGGCGAAGCGGCCCGGCGGCGGCATCGCGTCGATCGACATGGTGCCGACACGATCATTAGAATTAGAACCACCACGACTCCATCCGCCTCCGCCGCCGCCGCACGTGCCTCCGCTGACGAACGCCGAGCTCGAGCGCGACAGCGCGCGCGCGATCGAGGCCATCGTGCGGCGATGGCAATACTGCTCGTACGGCGCGGTCGCCGCGGAGGTGTGCGCGATGCACGGGGCGACGCGCCTCGATCAGCTCGGCGCGTCGAATCCGACGAAACAATCGAAAGAGCTCGCGCGCGTGTGGCGCGCGCAGCAGCTCATAGACGCGCACCTCGCCGCGTTCTTCGCGATGCGCTGCGTCGCGTGCTACCATGCCCTCGAGCGCGAGCTCGTGACGATGTTGAACGGCTTCGGGATGTTCCGACCGCCGCGCGCGGACGGAGACGACGCGAATCCCGAAGAGATCGTCATCGACGAGGAGCCCGCGAAGTCAACGTCAGCCTCAGGCGCGTCGCCCGCCGCGCGCGCGCGTTCGTCGATAATCTCGTCTTCCCGTGCCGCCGACGCCGGAGCGACGCCGCCGAAGACGGAGACGCAGTCGCGCGCCTATTATTTCACAGACTTCGGCTTGGGCCCGTTCTCGGCCATCCCCGCGGTCGCGAGTAGATTCCCGTCGATGGTGGAATTCCCGACGATGGTGGGGGGTTCGATTGCAGGGGTTCACAAGGCGGACCCCATCCGTGATCTCGGTTGCGTGCTTCGGCACCTGCGCTGGCTTCTCGAGAATCACAGCCTCTCAGATGGGGACACATACCGGGATTTCGTCAGGCGTCTAGACGACGAAAAAGGATATTTTGAAGATGGAAAAGAAGAAGATTGGGATATCGATAACGGCGTGTACATCAACTGGGACGTGCCCGTGCGCGACTTCCCCGAGATGCAGATGGCCGCGCACGTCGATAACGCGCGGAGTAAGACGGAACGCGCGCTCGCCGACGAGGCGAAAGCCGCGGAAGCGCGCGCGGAACGCGCGGAGAGAGCCGCGAAGGCGGAGACGCGACCGCCGCCGCCGCCGCGTCTGAAAGAGCCCCGAGACGCCAAGGCGAAAGCCTTCGTCGCGCGCGTCGTGAAGCGGCTCGAGACGCCGTGGCGCCCGAGCCGCGCGAAGGCACTGAGCGCGATTCGCGCGGAGTGGCCGGGCGTCGACGAGGAGGTTATCGCCGCCGCGACGGAGTACGCGATGGTGCACCTGGGCGGCGGGAGGTATCGCGCGAAGGTGTTCGATCTCACCGGCGACGCCGAGGACGAGGACGCGAAGACGTCGGCGGGTGAAGAAGACGATGAAGACGACGTCGAAGGCGAGCCCCCCACGGAGGAGAACGCGGAGGAGGCGGCGCCCGAGACGACTGACGCTCGCGGTGAGAACGCGAAGGAAAACCGCGGCGGCGACGGCGACGACATACCGGCGGCTCCGGGGAAGAGGCGGAAAACGACCGCGCGCGCCCCTTTCGAAGGCCGGCTCGCCGTGAGCGCGTCCTCCTCGAGGACGGTCTTCCCGACGAAGATCTCCACCGCGGACGTGCGGGCGCACTGCCCGTGGTGGAACGACGTCGAAATATCGGACAACCGCGCGGTGGGACGATGGGGCGAATCGCTCGTGTATCACTACCTGCTCTCCCGGCACGTCGGCTGGCGCGTCACGTGGATGAACGAGGAGAAAGAGACCAAGAGCTTCTACGACATCAAGCTCGAGAGCGCGGACGGCGCGGAGACGATCTTCGTGGAGGTGAAGACGACCAAGTTCGGGGACAAGAACGTGTTCGAGATGTCGCCGTGGGAGTGGGACTTCGCGCAAAAACCGGGGGTGTCGAAGAGCTACCACATCTACCGCGTGTACGGCGCGGGGGACGTGGATAAAGTCCGCGTCGAGGTCGTGAAGGACCCGGCGCGGCTAGTGAGAGAGCACGAGGTGCGCATGTGCTTAGCAATTTAACGAATGATCACGCGCGCGCGCTCGAATGAATCGCGGGGTCGCTTCGCTTCGCGTCACCGCAAGAGCGTCATGAGCGCGCGCTGCCGCCTCGGGTTGACGCCCGCGGCCAACGGCGCGAGCTGCCCGACCGCGTGCAACGCTTTCAACCTCTCCGCGATGAACGCCTGCGTGTCGATCGCGCTGATCGGGTCCTCCGTCTCGTCCGCGTCGTCGTCGTCCACGTCGTCGAGCCCTTTGTTCAGCAGCCGCTCGAGTAAATCCCCGCCGAACATTCCGCCGATGCCGCCGCCGCCGCCGCCGCCTTCGTCGTCGTCGTCGTCGTCGTCGTCGTCCTCATCCCCGTCGCCGTCCTCCCACTCGTCGTCCTCCCTCGCGCTCGCCGCCTCCTGCGCCTCCAAGACAAAGTCCGCGAGCGCGTCGAGCATCTTCACGGGGAGCGGCGCGAGCGAGAACTTCTCCGGCCCCGCCGCTTTCGCCCTCGCGCGCGTTCGAATCGCCGCGCCGCCGTTCTGCCCTCCTCCTCCTCCCTCCGGCGCCACCGGCTCGCCCTTCACGCCGACGCTCCCCAGCGTCGGGTTCCCGCTCGCGAGCAGCACCGCCAGCGCGCTCGTCGTGAGCTTGATGTCGAACGCGCCCTGGACGTCCGACTGGTGCGCGATCCACAACCGCGTCACGAGCTCGAGCGCCGTCGTCGGCGGCGGGATCCCATCCGCGCCCTCCTCGGAGTGTTGGCCGCTCGGCGCCGGCGGCGCGGGCATGCTCGCGAGCAACGCCACGAGCGCGTTCGCGTCCGCGTGCGCGAGCCTCGCGAAGACGCTCAGCAGCGCCGCGATCAGGTTCGGCTGCCTCGCCGCGCGAATTCGCGTCGCCGTCGCCGACACAATCTCCGGCAACACCGGCGCCATCCGCGTCGGAAGCCGGCGCAACATCTGCCCGAGGAGCGGCGCGGCGAACACCGCGGCGCCGTCCTCGAGGCTCGGCGACAGCAGCCTCGCCGCGGCGTCGAGGTACTGTCGCAGCACGTCGCCGCCGCCGCCCTGACCGTCGACCCCCCACAGCAACGCGTCGTCGCCGCCGGCGCGGAGAAACGCGCGAAGGCACTCCGCGGCGCTCTGCAACGCGCCGACGTCGTCCGACGTCAACGCGATCGCGACGACGTGGCGGAAGCACGCCGCGTGCGCGGCGTGCGCCTCGCTCGCGGCCGCGGGGCGCAGCAGCACCGCGAGCAGATCCAGCGTCGACTCCACGAGCATCGGCGGCTGCGTCGCCGGCGACGCGAGCACGGACGCGAGCGTCGGCACGGCGAGCGCGTGCAGCGAGGGCACGCACGCGGGCACCGCCGCGAGCGCCTCCAGAACGTCGCGCGCGTCCGCGGCGAGCAACGGGTCCGCGACTTTTTCCGCCCAGACGCGCAACGTTGCGGGCGCGAGCGCGGAGGACCACTGCGTCGCGGCGTCCGCGTCCGCTTTCACGACGACGAGCATCGCCTCGAGCACCAGGTGGAGCGCGTCCTCCGCGTAGCCATCCTCCAACGCGTCGCCGCTCCCCGCGCCAGCTGTGCTCCCCGCGGCGGACTCGAGCAGCGACCCCAAGCCTTGGTACGCGGGCGCGAGGAACGGCCGCAAGACGTCCTTCGGCGCGAGCGGGACGTACTGCGCGAGCGCGCGGCACGCGCCGACGCGCAGCGGCGCGGACGCGGTCGGTCGCAGCGACGCCAACGCGGCGGCGAGCGCGGCGCCCGCCGCCGCCGGCGGCGCGCCCGGCGCGAGCCTCGCGGCGACCCAGAGCGCCCTCCCGCGCAGAAACGACTCGCCGCCGTCCGTTACCGCGCCCGCCGCCGTCGCGCCGCTCGAGAGGTCGCGCTCGAGGACGTTGGCGAGGAACACCGACGCCGCGAAGCTCGGCGCGACGTTCTCCGAACGCGCGGCGGCTTCGCCCTCGATCAACGCGTCCGACACCACGCCCACCGCGAGCAGCGTCGCCTCGCGCGTCTTCCACCAGTTCGCCTCCCCGTTCGCTCGCGCGAGCTCCGCCTCGCTCAGCCGCCGCTCGACCGCGACGGACAAGGCGCGCTGCGCGTCGTCGCCGAACCGGTCGACGAGCTCGTCGAGTAACATCCCGCACGTCGCGCGCGCCGACGACATGTCGTCGTCCTCGTCCGCGACGTATTGATTCGGATCGTCGCCCCAGCTCTCCTCCTGGCTCGCAGTCATGCGCATGTACCCGATCGCGCGGTATATCATCTCGGCTAGGCCGCTCTCGAGCGTCGCGGAGAGTCGAGGGTGCTCCACGAGCGTCATCACGAGCTCGAGGAGTTGGAGCACCACGTGCGCGACGGACGCGTCCTCGCCGTCGCTGCGGCGGGTCGAGGGTCCATCGTTCGAAGCGACGAACGTCGGGGTGGAGTCGAAAGGCGTCAGGGGTGGAGTTGAAAGGCGTCGCGCGCGGTGTGTGGGGATCGAAACCGAGGTGTGCGCGGAGAGATGCGCCGGGAGAGAAAGTCCTCAAGGAATGAAGTTCACCGCGGCGACGCGGTCGTACGGGGACCGGTGCGAGAAAAAACAAACGCGCCTGTCTCGCTCCGCGTCGCTCTCCGCGTCGACGTGGTTCGCCTCGTACGCGCCCGCGAGGGCGTGGAACAGCGTCGCCGCGGCGCGCAGAGGAGGCAGGATCGCGTCGCCCGCGGGCTTCGCGAAGTACATCACCGTCGGCGCGAGGCATCGCAGCGCCTCGAGGACGAACGAGCACTGCTCCGGGGCGTCGGCGGCGGGAGCCGTCGCGAGCGCGCGCGAGAAAAAATCCAACCACGGCGGCAGGAGCGGAATCATCAGGTCCCTCACCGCGCGCTGCTTCGCGGCGGACATCATCCCGAGGGTGGTGAGGCACGAGTGCAGCACCGCGAGCGCGCGGCGTTTGAGCGCGAGGGAGAAGACCTCCGGCGGCGACGCGACGATGGCGTGGAGCTCCGGGAGGAGCGAGGGCACCACCTGAGGGATCTGCGCCTCTTCCATGTCCACGCAGATCATCTGGAGGCATCGCAGCGCGCCGAGGACCGCGTCTTCGCTCTGGCGCGCTTTCACCGCGTTCAACAGCGTCGGCGTCAGCGCGGGCCACGCGTGCGGCCAGTCCCAGGCTGCTATCGACGCGATCGCCATCCCGACCGCGGTGCGAATCTTCGCGATCGGATCGCCCAAACCCGCGGGGAGGATCTCGCGCATCGCCGCCTTCTCCTCGTCCGACGTCTGCGGCGGGACGTGCCTGCCTTCGCCCTCTTGCCAGTGCTCCTTGACGTACTTCTTCAGGACGACCGCGGCGAGCTGCCTGGTGCCGTACGGCAGCGCCTGATTCAGGGACACGCGCGCGAGCCCGACGCCGAACCCGGGCTGGGTCCCGCCCTGCGTCAGCTGCGCCTCCGCGGTCTGCCGCGCGCTCGCGTCCGAGCTCATGCTCGCGACGAGGACGCGCGCGATCTCGTCGTCCATCGCGGCGGTGTCGACGAGGAGGCCCCGCGGCGGCCGCGCGTCGTCGTCGTCGTCGTCGTCGTCGTCGTCGTTGTGTTGATCCAACAGGTGCCGATCGCCGTTTTGAAAAGTCGCTGCCGCTGCCGGTGACGAGCCGCGCGCTCATCAATAAATCTCGTGAAATCTCGCACGCCACAGGTCAACGCGCGGCGCCGCGGTCGCGATGTCCGCGCGCGAGGGCGACGACGCGACCGCGTCGGGCCCCTCCGCCGCCGCCGCCGCTAAGGTCGTCGTCCTGCTGAAAGCGACCGGGGACGCGCCCATACTGAAGCAGAACAAGTTCAAGGTGAACGCGTCGGATCCGTTCGCCAAGGTGGTGCAGTTTCTCTCCGCGCAGCTCGGGCGGAAGCGCGTGTTCGTGTACTTGAACTCCGCGTTCACGCCGTCGTACGACGAGTCCGTCGCGAACTTGTACGCGTGGCACGGCGTCGAGGGGAAGCTCGTGGTGAACTACGCGCTGCAGCAGGCGTGGGGTTGATGAGAGGACGAGATCTCATCTCATCGCGCGGGGGGCGAATCGATTCGCGTCGAACTCCCACGGTTCGCGACGCCTCGGAGGTGACGCCGTCGGTCGCGTCGGCGCGGCGCAGAGCTGGCCTCGACGCGCGTCTCGACATCGTGCAGTGGCGTTTACGTTGTACTCACTAGTAGTAGCTAGTTCTCGTCGTTAAACGTGATGTAGGTTAGGTAGCTAAGTCATCGGTAATTCCGCTCGCTCGCGCTGTCGCCGCTCAACGAGCGCAGCGCTCCGGGTAACGCCGCCGCGCCGTCGTCGTCGCCGTCGTCCATCCTCCCCGGACGGCTCTCGAACGCGCCTCGGCGCCCGCCGTAACTCGGAAACATATCCTCCGGCCCTTCCGTCGCCCTCGATGGCTGCCCCGCGAGCCCGACGCGCCCGTCGCGCAGGACGCCGCGCTCGTGCGGTCCGCGTCGTCCGCCGCCGCCGCCGCCGCCGCGTCTGCGTCCGCCGCCGCCGCCCGCGAGGATGTACTCGCTCGCGCGCTCGCGCCACGTCGAACGACGCGCGTCCACTTCTTCCTCTTCGCCCCGCCGCCCCGCGGAGGCGTCGACCGCGGCGTACGACGCGCGCGGCGGCCGCGAGGGCGCGCGGTCCGGGCCCGGCCCGCTCGGCTCGCCGCGCGCGCGTCTGGACACCGGCTTGGGCGCGCCCGCGGCGACGTGCGCGGGCGACGGCCGGATCGGCATCCGCGCTCGAACGAACGCGCCGCGCCGCTCCAGGACCTCGCGCGAGGGGTCGCGGCCGCGACCTTCGCTCCCGCGCGCGGACCCGAGGTCGCCGCGGCCGCTTTCCGAGCTTCCGCGACTCCGAGCGGCGGCGTCGCCGCCGCCGTCCGCCGCCGCCGCCGCCGCCGCCGCGCCGGACGGTTTCGCCGACGCGGACCGCGTCGCGACCGCCGGCCTCTTACTCGCGACGAGCCCGGCCCACCGTCCCAGGCCGTCGCTCGCTTTCGTCCCGATCGGCCGCGCGCGGTGCCTCTCTCGCGCCTCCGACTCCCTCGCGCGTCCGGTCAGGTCAGCATCCGGCTTCGCGCGCATGAACCGCGCGGTGGGCGGCGCTTTCGCCTTGACGTATTCGTCCCAACGTTTCGCCGCGTAATCCTCCGTCTCCGCGTCGCGACGCGTCGACGCGCCGCCGCCTTTGCGCGAGCTCCCGTCCAAGTGCGACGGGACGTATCGATCGGACCCGATGGACCGCTCGGAGACGTCCCCGCGCGGGGTCCGTCGTCGACCGGGCGTCGTGGTCGTCTCGAACATCGACGCGCGCTCGGTGTACGTGTCGCCGCTTCGGTAGGTGGCGTCGCCGTCGCCGCCGGATCCGGAGGGTTCGAGAAGACCGAACGACCCGGTCGGGGAGCCGCGGCCGTTCGCGGGCGAACGCGGGGATTTCGATCTCGACGACGCGCGGTCGCTCGCGCGGCTCGCCTCCCTCGCCGCGCGCGCTCTCTTCGCCTCCAGGAACCCGTCCTTGCGCGTCTCCACGGAGAAACCTTCCGAGCGCGCGTCTCTCAGCACCCCCATCTCGTGCGCTGCGTTCGCGTCGCTCTCCAGGATTCTCTGCGCGAGCGCGTCCACCGCTTCGATCGTCGCGCGGTCGCCGCTCTCGTCTCGCAACCTCTCCAGCCTGACGAGCACGCCGCACTCGCGGAACAGCGCGAGCCTCCCCTCGGTGGCGACGTCCGCGACGTTGCCCTCGTCCGCGGCGAGCGTCTCCCACATCGCGCGAAGCAACTGCAACGCGGTGACTCTCGCCAACGCGCTGTCTCGATCGTCCAGACACGCGGCGACGACGAAGACGCCCTCTTGCGCGAGAAGCGCGGTGACGCACGGCGTCTCCCTCGGCGCGGACTCGACGCCGACGACGAGATCCACGGACTCGCGGCCGAGGTGATCCGCGGTCGCGCGCTGGTTCGAGAAGAGAGGGTCGTCCTCGACGTACCCGGCGCGGCCGCCGAAGTGGGCGCCGCCGTTTTCCGCCGCCGCGTCCGTGAGCTCCTTCAGACGCGCGAAGACGAGCGTCTTTATGAACTCCAACGATTTCACGCGGACCCTGGAGTCGCTGACGTTTTCGAGGAGTTCCATGATGCGCTTCGCCGTCGTCGCGACGTCGTCGTCCGTCGCCATGCGCACGAGTTCCTCGTGCGCGGCGGAGCGCACCGTCGGCGATCGGTGCGCAGTGCAGAGGACTAAACCGGAGAGCACTCCGGGCGCGTCCAGCACGAAATCCATCGGCGACGGCTCGCGGTTGAACATGTTCCCGTACAGCCCGCCGAAGTCGTCCTCGGACTCCGTGCCGGAGCCTTCCGTGTCGGACGCCGTGAAGCGGGACCCGGTCGGCGTTGAGCCGCCGTCGCCGCCGCCGCCGCGCGCGGCGTCCTTTCCTCGGTCTTCTTTTTTTCTCTCGCCGTCGTCGTCGCCGTCGTCGTCGTCGTCGTCGTCGTCAGAGCCCGCCATGCTGCTCGTCGTGTAGTCGCTGTCGCCGCTCTTCCGCGCGAGGTGCTTCTTGCGAATCGCCGCGGCTTTCTCGAGCATCTCGTCGTCGTCCGGAAATTCCGCGGGGAGCTTCCGTATGTGCGCGAGTCTGTACAGCGGCCCCGCGGTTTGCTTCGCGTCGAGAAGCGTCATCTCTTCGCCGTCCGCCGGCATCTTCCGTCCGTCCGACCGCCGTAACCCGTCCAGGGCGGCGCCGATCGCGCGTATCGCGGCGACGACGACGACGTCCTCGCGGTCGTCCAGAAGCTTCGCGAGCGCCTCCGGGACGCTCACCTCCGGTCGATTCCTCGCCTTCTTCGCGGCGAATCGTCGCTTCTTCGACGCCTTTTTGTACGCCTTGCGTTCTCTCCGCGTCATCCACGCCACGCCGGACGCGCCGCCGCCCATGAGCGCGCCGTCGCCGATCGCGTTCGCGTCGTCGTCGTCCAGCCACGGCATGATGTTCCAATCGATGAGCGGCGTGAAGCGATCCGGCGGGAGGAACTTGTTCGCGTACTGCTGCCAGAAACCGGTGAGGTAGGACGCGCGCGCGCGGTCGCATCGAAGCGCCGCGCGCGAGTATCGCTTCTCGAGAAAAATAAGCGCTTGGTACCACTCGCGCTCGCGCTGGCGGCGGCACGCGAGGAACGCGTCGTGGTCGTCCGCGCACAGGAGGGATACCCCTCGCGTCGTCGCCGTCAGCGACGCGACCGCGTTCGCGGCGGTGACGCGCACGAGCGAGCTCTCCGGGTCCAGAAGCAACCGCTTCAGAAGCGGCGTCAGGCAGTTGCGCTGAATCGCCATCGTGCCCTTCTTGCTCCGCGACAGCGCGTCGACAGCCTCCGCGAAGTGCTTCCGGACGTTCACGTGCACGGGGAACCCGGCGAAGTGGACTTGCATCACGAGCTGCCACATCAGCGCGTCCTCCGCGACCTCGTCCTCGGCCTCGGACGTCAGCGAAGCCAAGCCGACGCCGGGCGTGAAGTCCACCGCGCCCGCGCCCGCGGCGTCGTTTTCCACGGCGTCCAAGTCCTTCGCCCTCGCCCTGGACGCCTCTCTCTGGCGCTCCAAACCCTCCCAGTGCCCTAAGAACCCGACGACGCCGTCGCTCGCGTCGCCGGCGAGGATCCCCATAGCGCGAACCCGCGGATCTTCGCTCTTGCGCATGACGCGCGGAGACGCGTCCGGGTACGAAAAAAGTCGCCCCCGCGCGGCGTTGTGCTTCCACGCGAGGTAACACCACGCGGGAAGGAAGAGCCACAGCACGACGAAATCCCCAGTCTTATCCTCGTCCGCGCTCGCGGGCGGCGCGCTCGCGCACGTCACGATCAGACCCATGAACGCCGCCCACAGCGCGCCCGCGTACGCCGCCGCCCTCGCGCAGTTGATCGTCCCGCCCTTGCCCCGCGTCGGCTGGAACCGAAAATTTAAGCAATACAACGCGGCGACGCACGCGCACAGCGACAAGAGGTGCAGCGTGTCGTAGTTCTTGTGCTGGTCCGTCGGGAACCCCGGGTGTTCGCCGTCCGGGACGCCGTACTCGCCCCTGGGCGTGACGCGCGTGAGGTCCGTCTCGCCCACGCCGATCGCGATCGCGGCGGCGAACCATCGGAGCGCGACGCGCGCGCACGCGAAATGCGGGAGCTCGCGCGACGTCAAATCCTGCGTCGGGGTGGAGTTCAAAGGCGTCAGTTGGAGTTGAAAGGCGTCGAGGCCGGGGCTTGAAAGCGAGGGATGTGAGGAGAGACACGACGGCAAAAGTCCTTAAGGAACGGCGTTCACCACGCGAACGCGGTCGTATGGAGACTAGTGTATAGAACCTGCGTCGGCGCGACGCGCGTCAGGAACCACGCGCACAGAAACGGCGTCACGACGACCGTCACGACGCCGATGAAGATCAACGGCGCGTGCGCGTCGCCGTAGCACACGAACGCGTCGTCGCGCGCGAGGTGCGGGTACGGCCGGTGCGCGTCGAGGTGATTACACGTCAGCATCGAGACCCCCGCGGCGATCGTCGGCGTGAACAGCGGCTCGGCGAGGAGGTACGACAGGAACACGTGCCACGACCCGACGAAGTGCGCGACGGCGACGCACGCGCGAAGGATTTCGCGCGGCGTCGATGCCGCGAAGTGTTTCACCGCGGACGTCTTCGTCTTCGGGCGGCGCGCGGCGCGTTCTCGCGCGGCGACCGCTGCCGCCGCGCGTCGCGCCGCCGCGTCGCGCGCGGCGTCGTCGTCCGCGGTCCATCTCCCCCCCGCGCTCACCGCCCACGCGGGCAGCGGCTTCGCGAGCGGGCCCTTGTTGCCCTCGCCGATCACCTTCCCGCTTCGGCTTCGCGCGAGGTTCCGCCGGTTCGCCCACGACTTCGGCTTCGAGGGTGGCGCGACGGAGGGTCGCGACGCCGCGGCGCCGGCTTTCACCCCGCCGGGACCGGTTGGCGCGGGGGGCGCGCCGTATTTCACGCGCATCCGCGCCTTTCTCGCCGCGTACCTCCCTTCCTTACTCCGCGCGTACATCGCGCCGCGGATCCACGAGATGGTGAACCGCAGCGCGCGCTGCGTCGCTGGCGGGCGCTCCCCTTTCCTCGGCTTGGCCATCTGCGACGTCGCGACCGCGGCGACGAGCAACCCGAAGGAAAAGTACGCGTACGAGTACGCGCGTCCGTCGTCGAACATCAACCCGAGCGCTCGCCCCGCGGCGACGCCCGCGGGGCCCCACCACGTGTTCCGCGTGAACGCCAGCGACGCGAGCGTTACCCCCTCCCACGCGATCCCGACCGCTCGTCCGAACCGCCAGGCGTGCGCGGACGCGGGGACGAGCTCCGCGCCTTCCTCGGTTGCCGCGCCCGCGGCGACGAGCGCGGCGGCGAACGCGCGCTCCGCCTTCGCCGCCGCCCTCGCGCCGACAGAACGCCGCCTCTTCGACCCTCTCTTCCCTTTACCCTCTTCGCCGCTCGCCGCGGGGCCCTGCGCTCGGTCCGGCGCGCCCACGGTGTACTTCCCCGACGACGAGCCCGCGCCCGAGCCCGCGCCCGCGCGCTTCGCCGGCGGCGTCAGCGGCTTCCTCTCGTCGTCGCCGCCGCCGTCGCCGTCGTCGAGCGCCGCGCCGATGGCGTCTCGCGTCTTCTTCACGCGCCAGCTGTCCGCGAGCCGTTCAAACTTCACCTTCATCTTGTACGCCTCCCACCTCCGAAGCCGCGCGGCTTCCGATCGAACGGACAGCGGGTTGAACGGGTGCGCCGGCGTCCGCAGCGCCCACCGCGCGATGAAAACCAGCGCGGCGAACAGCGCGAGCGAGGGGAAGAGCGTGAGCATCGTCCCCGCCGCCGTCGCGAGCGATAAACACTCCTCCGTCCACGCGGTTCGCACGACGTGCGTCTCCGACGTCGCGACGCAGCCGTCCGTGACGTACTGCGACACCGCGTACTCGCCTTGGACGTCCGGGGAAAACTCGGTGACGTATCCGGAGAGGGCGTCGAGGAACAACCCCGCGGACGCCGCGGGCGCGCCGCTCGGGGTGCCGTCCTCGAAGAAGACGTCGGCGGACGCCGCGGCGACGGCGTTTTTCCACGACACGTAGACTCTGTCCCCGCCCGCGTCCGACGCCGTGGACTCCACGCGCATCTTCGGCAGGCAGATGTTTCCGTTCACCCGCGGCGTCGCGACCAGCCCCGGCATCGGGGGCGCGTTGCACGTGAACGACGTCTCGAACGTCAGCGACGCGGAGAAGCACACGTTGCTGAGGGCCATCATTCCGTGCGAAGCGACCGACGTCGGGGTGGAGTCGAAAGACGTCAGTCGGAGTTGAAAGGCATCGCGTAGGTCGGGGATTGAAAGCGAGGGGTGGGCGGAGAGAGACGCCGGGAACAAAAGTCCTCGAGGATCGGCGTTCACCGCGCGAACGCGGTCGTACTGTACGGGGACCAGTGCGAGAAGAACGCGCCTGACGTCGACTCGAAACGCGTAGGTTCCGACGACGTCCGGTTGAAACGACGCGAGAAAATTCGTCGGGTCCGCGACGGACGGGACGCGGCCGTCGGAGGGCGCGACCGCGTTGAGGTACGCGTTGCCGCTCGCGTCCGTCAGGGTGGGGACTTCCTCCTCGCCGGCGGCTCGGAAGTGCGTCCGCCACGCCTGCGAGCCGTGCGGCGCGCCGGTCAAGCTCCAGCTGTACACGAGGCCGTCCTCGGCGCGGAAATCCGCGTTCCACGCGGGCGCGGACGTCCACTCGCTCCACCCGGGCAAATCTTTCAGCGCGGTGTTGTTCTCCAGAATCAACGGCGGCGGCGGCGGCGGCGGCGGCGGCGACAGCGTGTCGTTCGCCGCCCCCGGCGGCGGCGGCGGCGGCGCGTACACTATGTCCCCGTACGCGTACTCGTTGAATTCGATCGCGTGCGTGACGTAATAGTCCTCCATGAGATCGCTCAGCGTCGTCGCGCTCGCGTCCAGCGCGTGCGACGGAAACCACCCGAACGCGTGCTCGTCGTCCACTTCCCCCGCCGCCGCGGCCTGGTCCCAAGGCACGTTCCCGGACGTGGCCGACGTCACCGCGGGCGTCGGCGCGTGCGCGCAAAACGCCGTGACGTTAAACTTCGCCTGGTCCGTCCGGTTACACGCGTCGATCGTCGTCACGAGCATGTGATAGCTCCCGGGTAAGTCCGGGGTGATCACCGCGGTGACCGCGCCCGCCGTGTCCGCGGTGACGAGGACGTCGTCCGCGAACGCCGCGTCCGTCGTGCGGTTGTATTTCGCGTACGGCGTCGACGTGGTATCCACCGCGGACGCCGAGGACGACGTCGAGGGGAGCACGCGAAAGAACGAACTGTTAGACACCGCGCCCGTCGCGGTGACGATCTGGATCGAGTCCGTCGTCACGTTGCTTCCTTGGGGGACCGCGACCTGGGGTGGGTTGGTTGGTTGGTTGGTTGGTTAGTCGGCGGTCGGCGCGGAGGGGCGCGAGGGCGCGTCAGCGGCGCGCGGGGTGGGCGAACGAACGGGATGGAAGAGCGAGCGAAACCGAAACGCGCGGGGATAATAAACGGCTGGAAAAACCGACGACGCCGCGTCCCGGGGGCGCGCGAGATCCGCGCGTCGGCGTCGCGCGCACCAGCTCGAACGTCACGACGAGCTCGTCCAAACCGTTCGGGATGCTCCCGCCGTTGTAAAAGTCCGCGTCGGTGATCCCGTACGCGGTGAACGCGACCTCGCCCCACGTCTTCCCCGGAGGCAGGAGGAGGTTCCGGTCGGCCGAATCCCCGAGCGACGGCCCGGAGGACAGCCACGAGTAACAGCCCGTCGTCTCCTTCGTGTATCGATCGAACGCGTACGCGCGCGTGATGGCCGCGCGGAAGAAGTCGTCCAGCGCGGTCGCCGGCGGCGGCGACGGCGGCGGGAACGTGAACACGAACGACGGGGGCGGGCTCGGCGCTGGAGGCGGAAAAGGCGTCTGCGCATCCGCGAGCGACGACCCATCGAGCGCGGCCACCAGCGTCGCGAGGAGGAGCGCGAGCGTCGAACGAGGTCGCGCCGCCGGAGTCCTCGGGCGG